>NW_003852416.1:67393-70631 GCF_000181295.1 Otolemur garnettii
TGCTTACCAGTGACAGGAGGTGTTGTCTGCCACCAATCTGCAAGGAAAGCACAGCAGGATTAGAGGGGAAGGGGTATGGAAGCCAGGTGCAATTGTGATCAGGGACAGTGGAGTCAGAGAAGCTCTGGGGCTGGGGCAGGAAGAGGACCCTCGTAGACAGCTGCAGTCAGGGAGCCCACGCCCTTCAATGTCCACACCTTACAGGCAACAAGGTGGCACATTCCCCCAAGGGTCATTACACTTCCTTTCTGACACATGGTTTGCTGATAAAAGCATCACTGAGTCTTTCCCTTAGGGTCTATGCCAAGAAGATGTGCCCTCCCCTCTCATGCGACACTCAGGACAGACGGTGATTTCTGATGGATGAATACAAGACAAAATCTCCTTCTCCCCAGAAAACTGCTGAGTGAGTGCTGGGTAGCAGCAGCCCATGTCAGGAGCCAGAATGCTCTCCTCCTACCAAGTCACCGAGGAAACTCTACACACCATGAACAAGCCATAGTCCCCATGTGCACCTGCTGCTCTGGGGCTGTGGAGAGGAACAGGGAAGAGGAGACACCCAGCAGCTGGGAAACAGCAGGACTCACCTGGCATGGGCGTGGACTGGGCCTGGGAAGCTGTGAGAAAGAGGAGGGACCATGAGACATGCCACAGAGAAGGCGGCAGAACTGAACACAGGGGAGGGTCCTGAGCAGAGTGACTCCCCTGTAGCCCCTTCCCTCCCAGGAAGGGGGCCCTTATCAATCAACCCCACACAAAGATGCTCCTTGGGAGTGCTGCATGAGGTCCTGGCCACAATTTTAAGTCAACAATTAAGTCTAGGTCTCAATGTAGTGACCAGCTTGGCCCCAAACCATCCTTTCCCTGTAGGTTTTAGCAGATTCCTGAGTCAGCAAGTATGACAAGGCCAGCTCAGGGCCATATCCTCCCAGAGCTGCTCAAGCCTCAGGCCACAAGGGGGGACTGCCCTTCCCACAGCAGATGACATCCAGAGGCAACATGTCACAGCGCTCCGGAGGGAGCCACAGTGCCAGCCTCAGGCCCTCCCAAGCCCAGGTAACTGCATGCACCTACCTACAGCCCAGGAGACGCCTTTCCCAGGCCTCCCTACTGGGGCCTCAACTAACATCCCCACATTGGGCAGGAGGCGTTACCTCGGGGCTCCTGCCACGGTGATGACCCCTACCCAACTCCCCTGGGGTCTGGCCACCGCCACCTCACCCTCACCAGCACCACTTAGAGGCAACCCCAGCTACCATCACTGCCCCTCTCACTCCCGTTTTAACGGCCTCAGTGAGGGGATAAAGACTCTGTGGTTATTTCAGGTTAGCTCACAGCCTGGACTGAAAAGATGAAAATTCATAAGGGGTTCTCTCCCTGAGGAAGCGCCACTCACAGGGAGAAAGGCCCAAATTCTTGGAGGTTCAGGTAGCCAATGACACCAGCAGCCTCCCTGTGTCCATGCTACGTTGGTGCCTGGGCCCACAGTGTAGCTCTCAGACCTGCAGGGATCTGCACCCCGTATCTCTAGGTACTGCCACACCCCTGCATCTGAAGCTGCCCCCTCAGAGACACCGAGGCCACGGCTATGCGAGGGACAGGCACGAGAGCCTCTGCCTCAACACCAGGGAGCAGCACACAGCAGCCCTGAGCATGGAGGGGACAAGACCCCAAACATCCACCCCCTGGCCTTGACCCTGAGGTTGGGTGCACATTCCACAAGATTCCTTGGAGGTCACACTCCGTGCCCTCTGCCCACCTGCCACAGGAGCCCACCCTTCCCTACCAACCTGTCTTCCCACCACCCTCACCCCCTTCCCATCAGTCTTCACGGCTGTCCTGAGCGGGCTGTTTGCACTAGTCCCTTGCCTTCCTCAGGAGGTCTGAGCACTAGAGCAAGGGAACTTCATGGGCAGGGCTGCTTCACCAGCCAGACCCAGCGGTGCTGCCCCTGAGAAAGGAGCCCCAGGTCAAGCTCAGGGGTTGGGGGTGGGAGCACCTGTGGATATGGGAAAGCTTGATACTCTGTGCCTCGGAGGCTGGACTCTGTAGTGAAGGCCAGTGGCCAGTGGCCTCCAACCCAAAGCGAGGCAGTGCTTACAGCTTAGGACCTCAGGGATAGTTACCCACAGTAAACTCCAAAGATACCAGAAAACCTTATGAGACTTGAGTGCTGGCCTTAGAGTAGCAAAAGTATTTTCCCTGAGAAACTCGGTGCCCTGAAAGGGCCCCAATGATCTTCAATGCCCACCTGCGCAGATGACACCAGCATCCTCACTGTGTCCACAGTTATGCGACAGCCAGCCGTTGTGGCGGCAGCTCCACAGGTTAGACTCGTGCCCTGAGCAGGCCACATTGTCCAGCACAATGGGCCCTGAGCCCTGGCCGAAGCGGGCATTTCCTGGGGCTGAACTAGCCCAACCACAGCCCAGCTGCCTGCAGACCACGTTGGCATCATTGGTGTCCCAGCCGTCGTCACACACGGTGCCCCAGGAGCCTCGGTACAGGACCTCCACACGGCCTTGACAGTGGTCACCTCCGTTCACCAGCCTCAGAGCCAACCCAGAGTCAGAGCCTGGAGAAAAACAGGAAAACTCAGTCTCTGCTGTGTCTCCTAATGGGAGAGGGCCCACGGGCAGAATGAGGGTCACATTTCTGTGCTTCCCACCATGGAGCAGCCCTAGGACCTGGGCATTTGGCTGCCCCTGTAGTTGACTGCACCTGTGTCCACAGGGACACCCCATGCCACCTAAGGCTTGTTCTTCTGTCCCTTTGTGGCAGGCCAAGACTTGTGGAGCTTGGGTTGATGCCCTCAGCAGCATGGGTGGTGAGGAAAGCCTGCTCTTCACCCTGTCATCCACAAGGCATGTGTTCTAGCCCCCAGGTGTGCACTGAGCACTCCTGTCCTCTCAGTGAGCGAGCCCAATGCCCGGCAACTCCATGGCTGGCAAGGCCTCAGACACAGGGGAGAGGCACAGGGCCAGCAGCCTGGGACCACACTGACTCCTGGGTCAAGTGGAGCCCCAGGCAGGATACTGCCAAAGACGAGTTCCCAGCTTTCCACCCTGGAACAGCCCTAGGACCTGGGCCATTGCTTGCACCTGTGGCTGACTCCCCCTGTGCCCACAGGGATGCCCAGACACCTGAGACTTGGTCCTATGTCACCTTCTAAATCAAATCTTGCCCTGGATCCGAAACAAAATATGAGCCTACTGGAAACCATCAGCTGCAAGGAAAG
>NW_003852416.1:70651-73038 GCF_000181295.1 Otolemur garnettii
CCTGTGTTTATGGGAAAGCTTGATATTCTCTGCCCTCAGAGGCTGGACTGTGTAGTGAAGGCCAGTGGCCAGTGGCCTCCAACCCAAAGCGAGGCAATGCTGACAGCTTAGGACCTCAGGGACAGATACCCACAGTAAACTGCAAAGACACCAGGTCACCTTACGAGACTTGAGTGCTGGCCTTAGAGTGGCAAAAGTATTTTCCCTGCTAAACTCAGTCCCCGGAATGGGCCCCAATGATCTTCAATGCCCACCTGAGCAGATGACACTAGCGTCCTCACTGTGTCCACAGTTATGCAACAGCCAGCCGTTGTGGCGGTAGCTCCACAGGTAAGACTCGTGCCCTGAGCAGGCCACGTCGTCCAGCACAATGAGCCCTGAGCCCTGGCCAAAGCAGGCATTTCCTGGGGCTGACCTAGCCCACCCACAGCACAGCTGCCTGCAGACCACATTGGCATCGTTGGTATCCCAGCCATCGTCACACACGGTGCCCCAGGAGCCTCGGTACAGGACCTCCACCCGGCCTTACAGTGGTCACTTGCATTTACCAGTCTCAGAGCCAACCCAGAATCAGAGCCTCCAGAGAAACAGGAAAACTCAGTCTCTGCTGTGTCTCCTAATGGGAAAGGGCCCACAGGCAGAATGAGGGTCACATTTCTGTGCTTCCCACCACGGAACAGCCCTAGGACCTGGGCCTTTGACTACACCTGTGGCTGAACTAATACCCCTGTGTCCACAGGGACACCCCATGCCACCTGAGGCTTGTTCTTGTGTCCCTTTGAGGCAGGCCAAGACTTGTGGGGCTTGGGTTGATGCCCTCAGCAGCATGGGTGGTGAGGAAAGCCTGCTCTACACCCTGTCATCCACAAGGGCTATTCTCCAGCCCCCAGGTATGCACTGAGCACTCGTATCCTCTCAGTGAGCAAGCCCAGTGCCCGGCAACCCCATGGCTGGCCAGGCCTCAGATACAGGGGAGAGGCACAGGGCCAGCAGCCTGGGTCCACACTGACTCCTGGGTCAAGTGGAGCCCCAGGCAGGACACTGCCAGAGACGAGTTCCCAGCTTTCCACCCTGGAACAGCCCTAGGACCTGGGTGTTTGGTTGCACCTGTACCTGACTCCCCCTGTGCCCACAGGGATGCCCAGACACCTGAGACTTGGTCCTATGTCACCTTCTAAATCAAATCTAGCCCTGGATCCGAAAAAAAGTATGAGCCTACTGGAAACCATCAGCTGCAAGGAAAGCGGGAGAAGCTTTCCTGTAACTGGACACAGGAGCCCAAGCCAAGAAATGCACACCAGTCTCATCACAGCCGTCTCTGCAACAGCCCAAAGGTACAACAACCAAAATGCCCATCCACAGATATGCAGATGACAAAGTGTGGCCCATCCAGGCAAGGGAATGTTGGAGGCAGGTAAGAGGAATGCAGCCCTGACAGAAGCTTCCACCTTCAAACCTCTGCTCCGTGAACAAAGCAAGACCCAAACACAGCAGTTTCCATCTCATAGAAAATGTCCATCATAGGGAAATCCACGTCAGACAAAAAGCAGATCAGTGGCTGCCGAGAGCTGGGCAGTGGAATTGGGTGTGAATGGCTCATGGGCATGGTTGTCCAGGCCAGGATCATAAAAGATTGGAACTAGGTGGTGGTGATGGTTGCACACAATAGCACAAGGGCCTAATGCCACTGAGTGAGCAATGCCCTTTACAATAGTCCGAGGAATACATGTTCTACTACGAAGCCACTAGATGAACTAGTACATGTTCGCAAAAGAGAAAAATTCAACTCAATTCAACTTCTGGGCAAGGGACAGGAAGGAGGGGAAAGAGGAGAGAAGGGAGAGGAAGTGGTGTGCTCCCACCCAATGGGCACGATGTAAGGGGATGTGGCACAACTTCTGGGTGTGGGACACAACTACGACATGGACTGTGCCAAACAAATGCAAACACTGTAACCTAATTGTTTGTACCATTGTAATAACCTCACATAAAATAAAGAAATAAGTGAATTATTAAACAATTTAAAGGATATATTTTATCTTATGCATATACTTTCATAACAAAAGATAAAACAAAACTAACATAAGTGAGGACTTGAATATATATACAGATATATGCAAACTTTTTTTTTTTTGAGACAGCATCTCAAGCTGTTGCCCTGAATAGAGTGCTATGGAGTTATAGCTCATAGCAACCTAGAACTCTAGGGCTTAAGTGATTCTCTTGCTTTATCCTCCCAAGTAACAGGGACTATAGACACCCGCCACAATGCCCAGCTTTTTCTTTGTTGCAGTTGTCGTTGTTCTTTTAGCTGGCCCAGGCCAGGTTCAAACCCGCCAGCCTCAGTGTAAATGGCCGGCACCCTACAAACTGAACTATGGGCATGG
>NW_003852416.1:94714-105585 GCF_000181295.1 Otolemur garnettii
CAGAGAAGGCGGCAGAACTGAACACAGGGGAGGGTCCTGAGCAGAGTGACTCCCCTGTAGCCCCTTCCCTCCCAGGAAGGGGGCCCTTATCAATCAACCCCACACAAAGATGCTCCTTGGGAGTGCTGCATGAGGTCCCTGCCACAATTTTAAGTCAACAATCAAGTCTAGGTCTGGATGTAGTGACCAGCTTGGCCCCAAACCAGCCCTTTCCGTGTGTTCCATGGGTTTTAGCATAGTGCTGAGTCAGCAAGTGTGACAAGGCCAGCTCAGGGCCACATCCTCCCAGAGCTGCTCAAGCCTCAGGCCACAAGGGGGGGCTGTCCTTCCCACCGCAGATGACATCCATGTAGCCTCTTCTCTCAACCTGGGACTCGTGTCCACAGGGACATTATCAGCACTTGGTGCACACTGAGAGGCACTGATGGGAAGGAAGGCACCCCTCAATCCTATGTCAGGCTCAGAAGCACCTTTACAGGATTCCCTATGATGGGGGGACATAATGTGCCCCCACAGGATCTGCACAGTCAAGTGGGCTCTGTAGACTGGTGGGAATAGGTGAGTGTGCAGACAGAGGCTATGGGGGCTCACTTGGCCGAGGTGACGATGTGTGGAATGAGCCTGTGGTAAGAGAGAGAAGGAGGCTGAGACAAGAAGCTCCCTCTGGCTCAACTAGACACAGAGGTCGAAGAGCCTGGAGGTTCTTGCGCTGAACTGATTCTCTTCACATGAGGAAGGACACGTAGATGCCCAGACCCACTCTCCAGCCCTCAGTCCTGCAGGGAGCTGTCCCCTGCATCTCTGTATGTTGCCCATACCCCTGGGGCCTGAGGCTGGCTTCTCAGAGACACCAAGGCCACAGCTATGCCGAGGACAGGCACAAGAGCCACTACTTCAACACCAGGGAGCAACTCACAGCAACCCTGAGCTCACAGAGGGCACAAGACCCCAAATATTCACCCCCTCACCTTGACCCTGAAGTTGGGTGCACATTCCACAAGATTCCCTGTGAAGTCACGCCCAGTGCCCTCTGCCCACCTCCCACAGGAGCCCAGCCTTCCCTACCAACCTGCCATCCCAGCACCTGCACCCCATCCCCACTGCCCTTCACGGCTCTCTTGAGCGGGCTGTTTGCACTGAGTCCCTTCCCTTTCTCTGTGGCTCTGAGCACTAGAGCAAGGCAACTTGATGGGCAGAGTTGCTTCACCACCCAGACCCAAAGGTGCTGTCCCTGAGAAGGAGCCCCAGGTCAAGCTGAGTGTGGAGGAGGGATGGGAGCATCTGTGGATACAGGAGAGCCTGATACTCTTTGCCCTGAGAGGCTGGACCCTGTGGTGAAGGCTGGTGCCCAGTGGCCTCCAAACCAAAAATGGGCACTGCTTATAGCTTGGGGACCTAAGGGGCAGAAGCCTGCAGTAAACTCCAGAACGTCTAAGTCATCTAAAGAGACTCTAGTGGAGGCTCTAGAGGGACAAAAGTGTTTTTCCTCATATACTCTGCCCCCAGAATGGGCCCAATGGTCTTTGATACCCACCTGAGCAGATGACACCAGCATCCTCACTATGTCCACAGTTATGGGACAGCCAGCCACTGTGGCGGCAGCTCCACAGGTAGGACTCATGCCCTGAGCAGGCCACATCATCCAGCACAATCGGCCCTGAGCCCTGGCCGAACCAGGCACTTCCTGGAGCTGATGTGGCCCAACCGCAACCCAGCTGCCTGCAGACCACATTGGCATCGTTGGTATCCCAACTGTCGTCACACACGGTGCCCCAGGAGCCTTGGTACAGGACCTCCACCCGGCCCTGACAGCGGTCAACTCCATTCACCAGCCTTAGGGCCAAGGGGGAACCAGATCCTACAAGAGATATGGTTATTTCTCATTTGTTTCAGGGTAGATGCTAAAGGTTCTACAATGCGAGTGTGGCCACCACCCCTTCCTTGCGGCCAAGCTCTCTCACTCCTGGTTGGAAGTTGATCTCTTTCCCTTCCTGGACAAGAGCCTCCCTGGCCTGTTAGGGGTATATCCTTGATGACTCTCTCTGTCCCCCCTCATTCGGAGGCCCACATCAACTCCAGGTTTGAATGGAGCCACTGTCCCAAGAATGGCCTCTCCTGTGCCTACCACTGTGCTCTTTACCGAGATTGCCCAGAGAGCAGCCAGTACCCCCTCCTCTCACCTTGCAGCCCATGGCCTCAGAGCACAGGTGGCAGGTCAGCCTGGAGGCCCAGGGACCACAACAGCTTGGGGTAAGCACTGGGAACAGAATCCCCTGAAATAGAACACTGGTCCCACCAATACATGCCTCAAGACCTTTGAGGGAGGCCATGCTATACTGACCCTCCTAAGTCCCAACTTTCTCCCTACTCAACAGTATCCTCAAGCACACGGAGTTCTATGACTGAGATGGACAGTTTGGCAGAATGTACATTCTGCCCCGTGCTCATTTCTACAGGCAGAGTTAATTCTGTAGGAGGCAGGAAAGAGAGACCTTGAATGGGGAGCCTGCCACAAAAGGTGCTCCTACCCCAGGCCCACACCAGGCTGCACGGCCTGCTTGCTTTGGCCTGAACTGTGACCCTTGGCAGGAGCAGGGGAGCTCTCCTCAGTGAGTTCTGTGATGAAGACAGTTGGGGGAGCATCTCACAGATGTCACTCCAGGCTCAGAGGCTGTGACCTGTTCTGTATTCACCTCTTTGTGCCTCCTTCAGTAGCCCTGCTTAGAGCTCTAAGCTGGAGACAGTCTGTGAGTGGTTAGCAAACTGTGGTCCCCAGAGGAGACCTCAGTCTTAGAGGTCAACTTCATTACAGAGATTGGTCTGCGTGACTTCTCTGCAACTTCTGAAGGGGCCCCACCGTAGTCACTGGACAGTTCCCTCTGATGAAAGCCAAGTGGGAGAGTCCCTACAGGAGTCACCTTCCTTCTCCCTTAGCAACATTAGCAGGTGGCTGTAGGGGAACAGAATTCCACCTGCTGGCATGATTTGGTTTTGTTCCCATAGTGTTTTAAAAATTGAACCTGATGTGCCAGGCTCATCTTTTCTATGCATTTACTTTTCTTTTATCTCTAAACGTCTTTCAGCTTGAGACCCCTGCAGCTGGCCAAGCTCATCATGCCTCTCCACCTGCCTTGCTCCTCACCGCCACCTGGGCACACATTTTCACAGTCTATAAATTAAAGATCAGGAGCCCAAGCTCAGAGGAGTCACGAGATGTCTGAGGTCTTAAGCCTCTGAAATCTATACTTCAAATACAGAACTAAAACATGACCTCAGACACTCAGGCATCCTAGTTATAATAAATCATAAGTTCACTATAAATTATCAACCCCATACAATACCTTCCTAATATGGAAATACAACCAGTTTATGAAAACAAAATTTCCTTTTGAAGATTTAAAGTGTATTGCTCTGTTTCACAGTGGGCAGAAACACAATCACATTGAACAGCCTGGGGGCAAAATCGTGAATGCACATGTGTGCAGCCATTAGGATGGTAGATATGAAACAGTTAAATGGGAAGGGCTCAGAGCCATCTGACAGGGCTGCAGAGGACAGAATGTGGCCTGTGTGTATTTGCTAGAACAGAAACCAATCCTATCCCATCTCACCCAACCAGGATGCTACTTGTCCCACCAAAAAGGAGTTAAAAACATCTCCCTTCCTCCTAGCAGGGCAAAGAAGTCAGGACTCAGCCCTCAGAGCAGTGCTCAAGCCATTCAAATGAGACTCCAGCAGCATCTGTGGCAGCTCCCACCAGCAACAGCATCCAGGCCTGGGACCGTGAGGAAGCAGGCGGGAGTGCTACAGGAAAGCCACACACACATGGGTGCACACACATGCAGGTGCTTAGCAAAGCAGGCAGGGGCGTGGAATGCCCTGTGTGAGACAGACCTGCAGAAACAGGAGGAAAAGCCTTTTGGGAGAAGAGAAATCCCAAGTCCTTTGGCAGTGACACTCACCAGCTCTTTATCCAAAAGGGTATGAAAGTTTACACTGGCCCTTTTATAGGTCAATGCATTAAACCATTTAACTACAAATGAAAGCTCTGATTTCTCAGCCCAGAGTGCAGCGTCTGTTTGGCTCAGCACACTCTTTGGCTGTCTGCATTAATGTCATGCTATAGAACTCCAGTCTTTGTCACAGCTGGTCACCTGGACAATCCTGATGCTAACCTGCCACTGGTACCCAGATGTTTAAAACCAGATACAGTAGTCCCTGCGTATCCACACTTGTGTTTTCCACAGTTTCAGTTACCCACAGTAATCTGAATACAGATTAAATGGAAAATTCTAGAAGTAAAAAAATTTGTTAGTTTTACATTGCATACTGTCTGAGCAGCATGAAGAAATCTCATGACATCCCAGTCTGTCTAGCTTGAGATAAGAACCATCCTTTTGCCCACCATATCCACATGGTGACCCACCTTGCTAGGCACTTAGCAGCCTCCTGGGTCATCAGATCACAGTAACTAAGTGCTTGGGCTCAAGTCACCACCCCAAAGCACAAGCTACATTGGCATAATGTTACAATTGCTCTATTTTATTATTAGTTATTATTGTTAATCTCTTATTATGCCTAATTTGTAAACTAAACTTTATCATTAGGCATTTATGCATAGGAGAAAAATGTATATATAGGATTTGGTATGATCTATGGTTTCAGGCATCCACTGGGAGTCTAGAAACATGTACCCCCAGATAAAGAGGGCAAGGCTTTTACCCAAGCTCTTGATTCCCTAGGAATGTGCCTCTGCACAGTGGGGGTGGAGTGGCTACCAGAATCACTTTTAGCTCAAAAAATGTGTCTCATTCAAATCCCAAACTGAATAAGACTAGATGGTCAGCAAGTCCTATAGGCTTCAGGATTTGTTGATGTTCTAACAAATCTTTCTTCCAAGAAATGCCCTTTGGGGAGAGGAAGGGAACACAGTTCTGCTCCTTAGGTAAGAGCTCAAATAGTCTCCGTTCTTCTCTCCCTAGACCTCACTTCATAGAATGTCCACGAAAGAAACAGTGCTTCTCTCTTTCTGTAAAGACTTGATTCTATCAAACCAAGAAAGAGAGAGAATGATAAATAGCCAATTTGAGGATGAAAATGCACCTGCCAGATGTGTAAGAACATGGTGCTAAAGATATGAACCTAAAGTATTTCAATGTAAATTTTAAAACACCAAAGTGAGATGGACACAGACATGGGAGTCCTCATGGAAAGGTATTAGACCATAAAACTCCCTTTCAGCACATGTGGAATCAAGATGCCGGCTGGATTTTGAATATCTACAAAAGAGGTTTTCCCTGCTTCCCCCATGATCCCTGCATCCTAGACGATGAATTTGGCAGGCACAGAGCACAGAGCCGAGTGCCCATCCTTGACAAGCATGCTGCTGCCTATCTGGTTCCGGAGACGGCCAGGTCTAAGGGTAGCATGAACAAATGGCGCTTACCAGAGATCACAGTCGTTGGGTGCTGCCAACCTGCAGGGGAAACCAAGCAATGTTAGGAAGGAGATAGAGGAGGCCTGGCACCAGTGGTGGGCCAGGAACTGATGCCAGCTGACATTCTAAGGCACCCTGTCTAAGGGATGGCTGAAGGCTGTGAATACACAGCTGTCTCACTCCTGTCAATACCAGCAGAGAGATGGTATCACTTTGTGTGCTTCTTGAAATAAGCAGAAAATACCCACACTGTGCCCTGCCAGTCCCTAGAGTGGTCAGATCACCAAAGACTAGTCATGAGTCTCCCACTTCCACCCTCCATGGAAAAGCATCACTCGGCCACCCATTCCCCACCCCCAAGGGCATGAAGATTTCTCTTCTCCCTTCACTCAAGACCTCCAAACTTTGCATCTTGGATGAGAATAGCCAAGCAACAGGACTGCCTCCCTCTCCCAGCAGCTCTGAGTGCCTTGGGGAGACACATTTATGGGCCTGGTAAGCAAAGGCTGTCAGGTGCCTGGAACTTATCTGTGTGTTGGAAACTCAGCTTGTATCATTAACGCATTCCAGGATCATCAGGGGAAAATGTTACTAAGAAAAGTCTTATCTTATTATCTGTGGTTCTGCAAACCTACCAAAAAAGATGCAATTTGGCCAGAAGGGATGAGGGATGGGCCAGTTAAAATGCTACCAACTTACCTGTGATTGCTGGCAATGTGGCCTCAGTACCTGAGGGAAAGAGGACATAACATTAGACCTGGGCATACCCGCAAGCAGCTCTCATAAATGGACCTAAAGGGTGAACAAGCTCAGAGGGGAGGAGGGAAAATGACAGGTGCAACAATGACCTCCTGAGGGTCAGACTGTGATGAAGGCACCTCCTGAAGCCATAGGGCAGAGGTAAGTGGCCCAGAGTTTCCTTTGGGGGATTAAGCCTGAGTGTGGACCTCAGTAGCTGAGCCTCCCAACACTCATCTGTAGGCATCATCTGTCTAAGGGCAGCAGAGCAACTGGCAGAACTCATGCCCAGAACTCATGAGTAGCACACACTGTCCAGGACAATTGGCCCTGAGCTCTGGCCCAACTGGGCATTTCCTGGGGCCAAAGTGGCTCAGCCACATCTCAAGACCACATTGGCATGATTGGCATCCCAGTGGTCATCACACATAGTGCTCCTATGGGCACTAGTGTCAGTATGGGTCCTGACACTAGTCACCTCCATTCACCAGCCCCAGGGCCAAACTTGAATCAGGTCCTAGAGGAAGGCACAGCATTTCTCTTATATGTTCCTACTTAGAGACAAGATCTCAAGGCCTATAGAGCATTTAGAGCCTTCTTAGTGGGAAAAGATATCTGAGAGAATCTCTAACTGAGGTGACTCTCAACATATCTTGAGTTAGAGTGCTTCATGGGCAAAAGGATGGTGACTGCTCTGCCCAAACCCAAGCATTAGAGCTTCAAGTGGTAGGAAGTACTCCTCCCAGTTTGCATGCTGAGAGGGTCCTAGAGACCAGCCACATGATCCTTCTAGGAAGACAATGGAAGACTCCTAATTTCTTCAGAGGAGAACCCAGGATGCCACATGCCATAGAGGACCCCAGTGACACTGAAGCATCCTGGGAGTAGCTCTAATATACATTCAGGGCTCTAGGGTTTTCTTGGGACACATTTTGCACATGTTCCTGCTGGCCCTATAGCCAAGTCCTTAGGACCAAAATGTCTGGGGTCAGCCCAGAGTTGTGGAGAAGGGGGAGCTGGTGTTCTGGACTAGAGACTGATCCCCTGCTCTCTGTCCCCAGAGCACACAGGCTCTTGGAATCTCCAAATTCTGACTGACCCCTTCCCACAAAACCACAGGGTCATGGGCAATGAAGGAGGCTCCACTCCAGCTGACGTCTGGTTCAAAAGGTCACTTTGTACTCACAACACTCCCTTGCCCCGATCCCTGAAAGTTTTCCTAAATCAGAGTGAAAACCATGGATATACCTGGTATTGTGAGCTAAAGAAAGGAACTCAGATAAAATTTTTCATCATCTATTGCTGTGGTAGTCTCTGCATATAGTGATTCCAGAAGATGAAAAACAAACACAAATCTCAGTAATTTGAAAAACAAACACAAATCCCAGAAATAAAAAGTTAGGTCTCCTCTGAAAGTAAACCAGGATCTGCCCAGGAGTTGTCATTCATGGTCTGGACTTTGTCTTATTTCATGACTTTGGAAAAGTCAAGAAACCTGTCTAGCATTGAGTTCTTCAATTCCAACAGGCTTTGGGTGATGGGGGGATATCTCTGTATCATTCTATTGACCCTAATTCTGATTTGCCTACATGTGACCTTGGGAGGGATCCATGGGATGGATGCAAAAATAATGTTTCTCATTCTTACACCTCTAATTGATTTCTCTTATCTAATTGCATTGGCTCATATCTCCAGTACAATATTGAATAGCCATGAGGATGGAGGGCATATCTGACTTGTTTTTTTACTTTAGTGGAAATGTTTCCCCTTTAAGTAAAATACTAGCTTTAAATCTGTGTTAGCACTTGTTGAGGCTAACACAATTGGGTGCTTGTGCTCAGAGAGGGTATTATCTGACAGCTACTCTCACCCCACTGCAACCAGAGCATTCAGCTTCCATCTGAGTTATCCACTGGTGTCTACACAACATCTCTGGATCTAAATGGAGGTGACACCACCCCCACCACTGCATTGGAGTTTCTGATAGAAGCAGTTCTAGGTAAGTCCTATCTGCAGTCCTCGGTCACAGGCAGATCATCCACGTCCTCCACTGCCTTTCTCCCATCCCTGCATGGATGGCCAGTCACACCAAAAGGGCTTTTCAGGTCCAGCTTCTGGTCTTAATATATAACAGGTACCCCAGAAGAAACCAGGCAGGACAAACAGTGCAGAAAATGTTCTCCTCTTATAGCTGCTTCAAATAAGAAAAGGTGGGAATCTTGGGAAAGGACATGGCTAAGTCTGGATAAAGCCAATCTCATCCCCAGATCTAGTAACATCCATGTTCTTAACCATAGGGTAAGAGAAGGAGAAGGTAAAGCCAGGTGTCACTCCATGAGTCTGAGGAGCAAGAATGCCTAACACATGTGCCATCAGGGTTCCTGATGGGTCCATGCTATCCCTGGGCAGGCCAGGGCTCTCAGGTGGAGGCTGTCTTTGGTCTTGTCCAAAGGTCAAAGTTTCCCATGAGAAATGGGAAGTGACTCCCCTTCCTAAAGCCCAGGCTACCAGAATCTGAGGCCCTATTAACTGTACCTTTCAGCTCCCTCACTGGAGATACCCTAGGGGGAAGCATGGGACCCCTGACGCCCATAGGCTGCAGGGTTATGATTTCTCTGTGCTGAGGAGGAACCAGGCTGGCCTGATACAGGCTCAGGGAAAGGGCATGGGCAAGGATGCTGCCCCAGCATCTGGGCTACCTAAGCCGGTTAGCACATGCTTCTCCAGCCCTGCAGCCACATCCAGCCAGTGGTCAGTGGGGATTGATGAGGACCACAGGGCAAGCACTGAGCATGGGCAACAAGACCCCTAGAGAAAGGACACCAGGTGCCACCATGGAGCTCCTTGGAGATGTTTCTTCAAGTTGGTTCCTCCACAGTTGCAGGGGCATGATCCATGGAAGAGAAGCCTGCTCAGGCCTAAGGCCTTATTCAGAGGAGTCCCCTTGGCAGCTGAGTGCCCCTATGTCCTACACAATCTGAACCTCTTTTGGGTCAGAGATGAACCTGTGGGTGCAGTGGAGTAACAAGCCCACAGACATACTACAGACATCTGACATACCTTGTGCTGCAGTTACCGGCAGGTTCGCCTCCGTGGAAGACAGGGCAGCTGCAGAGTGGGGAAAGGAAGAGAGGAAGTGCCCACTCCAGGTCAGCCCGCTGCTCCTCTCAGCTCTGAAGCACAGACCCCAAAGGGCCCTCCCAGTGCTAAAATACCATCAGGTGCCCATCTGACACTGTGCCACCCGCCTACTGGATGGGTTGCCATGTACACATCCTTTGCTCCTGTTACCCTTCTCCTATCTCCTCTGCTGTCACAGTCTCTGCAAAACCTCACCCAGTTCATTAACAGCCCCATTCTTGTCATAATAATAGACTTCAAATGACATCTAGCCATTTCTATAGTTCAAACACAACCTCAAGTGGCAAATATTTGCTATCACTGAAATAGTCCTGAGAAGGTGGTCCCAACCAGGAAGAAAGGCAGTTCCCCAGATGCCAAAATAAACCTACTCCCAGAGTGGTTCCATGGAGGACACACTCCCAGGGGGAGGCCAGTCTCATGAGGTGGTGGGTCACAGTCCCATAACACAGCAAAGGTCCGAGGTTGCCCTATAAGTGGACAGTTTAACTAGAAACTTCTCTTTGGGGGACACACAATGGGTTGATATCCTTGGAAGTTTCTGTGTGGATTTAAGGAACCCTTGGTGTTTGCTCACGTCCCAGCACCAGGTGAGGGTGTTGGGAAACACAGTGTTAGGATTTGCTGGGTCCGGTCAGGGAAAATTTCCCTTTTCCATGGAGGGTATAAGTACCTTGTGCTTGTCACTTAATCCCCAATAAAGAGAACATGTTAGTTTCTTCTCCATTTGATTCTGGCATGCATTTAAACTTTAGGACCAGAGGTTTTGCCGTCCTTCTCCACCTTTAAAGGAGGTTAAACCACCAGAAAATATGTATTTGGTCACCCCAGGCCAGGGATGGCCATGCTTCTGCTTGTCAGAACTAGTCCTCTGAGTGACTCCAACAGCAGGGGGTGCTGAGACTAAAACCTGCTCCCCGACCTCCAGCCTCAGGACAACAGGCAGCCTCTTGACCTGTCTGAGCCTCCAATTATCTGTGAAAAGGGACAGTAATACCCAGCCACTAACATCACATAAGGTATGGCTGACAGCAGAACAGGCAAACTCAGAACACGTGCTGCGACATGACGCTGAGTCTGCGCCTGTCCCCAGAGCTGCACACGTGAGAGCGCCAGGTGACATCCACACTACCTGAGCACACGACACCAGCATCTTCCCTGTGGCCACATTCGTGGTTGTACCATCCACTGTGGGGACAGCGAGACAGGTAGGGCTCCCATCCGAAGCAGTCCACAGCACCCAAGAGGATGTTGCCCGAGCCCTGTCCAAAGTGGGCCCCGCCCAGGGCCGACACGGAATGGCCACAGCTGAGCTGCCGACAGACGACATCTGCGTCCCGGGTGTCCCAGCTGTCATCACACACGGTGCCCCAGTAGCCTTGGTACAGGACCTCCACTCGGCCCTGACACCGGTCACCTCCATTCACCAGCCTCAGTGGCAAACCTGCAGTAACACGGCAGAGAGCCCTTGTCTTGGGGCTCCCTGTCCCCTCGGCCTGCCTCGCTCTGCCCCGTCTTCTCCATCAGCTCCTCTCCCCGTGGGAGTTCACCTGTT
>NW_003852416.1:105845-145941 GCF_000181295.1 Otolemur garnettii
TGGGGCTCCCTGTCCCCTCGGCCTGCCTCGCTCTGCCCCGTCTTCTCCATCAGCTCCTCTCCCCGTGGGAGTTCACCTGTTACCTCTCTCTCAAGCACTGTCTTTGTCCTCTTCTTACTTTGTCTTTTCCCCCAGAGAACCCACGTACTCTCAGAAACTTCCAGAGAGAGGATTCCCAAATCCACCTCCCTCGTCCTTGACCCAGCCCTGATAAGCCCTGAGCTCTAGACCAGGTTTTCAGTGTGCACCCCAAGCCCCAGCCCCCCAGACTCAGCACAGCTTCTTTCCTCCACTGGAATCAATGATGTCACCATGTTCCTCATCAACTGTGCGGGAAATGTGGGCATCATCCCTCCTATCCAACTTGCCAGCCAGGCCATCTCACCAGGTTAGACCCTCATCATCCTCTTGAACCTGGCCGGCCTACTCCCAGCTGATCTCTCTGCCCCCTCCCAACCTTCCTCTAAGCCACCAATAATTATTGATCCAACAGTGTTTGTGGCATGCTTACTTCATGCTAAGACTATTTTTCTATCTCTAATCAGTCCCCAAATTTTATCTTTACAAAGTGCAGATACATTCAACTTAGTTCCCTGCCCAAAAGGCTTTAGCGAACTCTCTACTCCCCTCAGGATCAACTCCAGGATGCCATTTGTCCAGGAGTGGCCTCAGTGGACCCTTTTCCAGGAGTGACCTCAGTGGACCCTTCTATCTCCTCTCCTGGGAGAGCATAGAGAACCTGCTTCCCATTGTGAAGAAGGCCATCCTGGGAGCCACTGGGCACCACAGCCCTGCCTGGCATGATGCTACTAGAGCATCCACTGGGGAAAATCTGCCTGACCACACAAGGGAAGTAGGCAGCAGGCCCCGAGGAGCCAACGTCCTAACAGCAAGAGTTGAATCCTGGTGTGCCTTTTCAATGGTTAGTTTGAGGTTATGAGAAATTCATGGTCAGAGAGTGAGAGGTTAGAAGAGGGTGCAAGGAAGGGGGCAGGTTGCTGTTGCTGCTGGCAGGGGTGGTTCAGGGAAAGGGAAGGGAAGGGACCAGCTGGACCATTTCCAGGGCCTGTGCTCTGGGCCTCCACAGGCCTTCCCACTGCCCCTCCTGGTCAGTCCTGTGAATGGTCCCTCCAGAAGAACTCAGCCTCCCTGCCTCAGCCTGCCCCTTGCTGGGTGGCAGTTAGAAAGACACCCTTTAAGTCCCCCAAGGCTGTTTCTGCATCTCTCAGGGCATATCCTAGAAGGGGAGGGATTGGCCTCAACAGTGCCAGGGCCCCTAAACACACAGATGACCCTGACATCTCAAACTTCGGCACAAAGGTCTACACACTCTTTCTACACAAAGTAGGGGAAGATGGTGCGTTTAGTAAGAGTCAGAGACAGCAGGAAAGATACCCGTCAAATCTCTTCCCTGCCACTTACCAGCTATGTGGCCTCCGACGTAGAAGTATTGACAAATTACCTAACTGTGCCCTGGTTTTCCCATCTGAAAAATAGATGCAATCATAATACCTCAAAATGTTTCTGGGATAATTTCACAGTAATGGCACTTTGTTCTTTAGTTGAGCACTTATTATATGCCAGGCAGTACTTTGAATGTTTTTTATATATTAACTCATCTACATGAAGATAATTTTGTGCAGGGTATATAACAAGGGCTTTGGTAGATGTTAGTTGCCCTCCAGATAACTATCATTATTATGAGAGAAATAGGTGTTGAGTTTGTTGTCTCACTATCTCTCCTTATCCCAAGTTGAAGCTAATCTCATCCAATGGATGGATTAGAGACAGAGAGAAGGCTATTGACAGATGGGATTGGCCAAGTGTGTGACTGGAACGTGCCCAGGGTCTTGCCACCCATATCTCTTGTCTCATATGCATCCCTGCATCCTAAAAAGTGGGTATTTGCTTTGTGGCCAGGGCTGTCTCAGCTTCGATTAGCCAACAGTAACAGAGCAGAACTAGCCAACCCAGCCATTGAGCAAAATCTTGGAAGGAGGAATAAAGAAAAAAGACTATACCATAGTCTGTAGTATGTGGGATCCACTCACTTGAAGCAAAACTAAATTCATCTTAGCAAAGAGGTCCCACTGTTTAGAAATGACCTATCAGGGGCGGCGCCTGTGGCTCAAAGGAGTGGGGCACATATGCCGGAGGTGGTGGGTTCAAACCCAGCCCTGGGCAAAAACTGCAAAAAAAGACAAAGAGAGAGAGAGAGAAATGACCTATCAGTCCCAGAAAACAGCTTCCGCTTCACCTTATAATCCCGCCAGGGGGTGCTATGGTTCAATCTTGGGTTTGTGTGTTCCCAGAATTCTCGCTAGAACAAGCTTTGCCATAGCACATTAAAGCAGGTGGGTTAGACTAAGTGGTGCCCAATAATTTTAGATATAATAAAGCCCATCTCTTTAGTTAGCCCCCTAACACTACAGTTTATAGTCACAGGAAGGATATAATACATGCTCAGAAAGAAGAACTAGACGAGAGGAAACAGTTGAAACTGGGTGTCAAGGGTTCCAGTGAACAGATAAATTCACCCTCCAGTCTAAAACTTGAAAATAGTCACCATTGACTATCATCACTCAGAGGCCCCCCAAATAAGAAAACACTTTGGGGTCAGATGTCCTGTTTCTTCTGACTCACACCCTGAGAAATTGTTTTTCTACCTGGAAGCAAACCAAAATCTGGAGAACCCTGGATCCTCATTCCTGCTGAGGTCTTCTAAGAACAGAGATGATACTTTTTTCCCTTAAAAAATAGACTAAAACTTGTTTGATTTTTTTATCACCATATAGATTTGTTGGGTCCTCTTCTAAATCCAAGATACATTATGGGCTCTTAGGAATTTTAGTTTTCCTAAATCTTGAAGCATTTTACTATTTCATTACTCAAGGAATTATTTCCTCATTACTCTTTAATTGTTAAGTAATAAGAACATAGATGAATAATGGAATTGCTTAGAAGAAAAAAGAAATATTGAAATAAATAGTAATAATTCTAGCACCCAAAATTTTGTATTATCCTTCAAGAAGGTATATTTAAAAAAAAAACTGGAGGCATTGCCTTTGTCAACTGTTCTAAGTTTTCATTGAGTGCAGTGAAGAATTCAGAATTTTTCATTTTCTACTTACTATGAGAAATAGAAGAAATTTAACAAAGGAAGATGCTTCCCAATAATTAGATGAAACAAAATAGGAACGCTAAGAGACAGGGCGCAGGATGCCAGGTACTAATAACACTGGTAAAATTGACTATGAGTCTTCAGATCATGATATCCTAGATGGATGTCTCAAATTTAAGAATCAAGGAGTTAGTAATATAATTCTAAGGACAAAAATAAAACACAGTGCTCTCACCCACTTCAGCAGGAAGGATTTCATCCCATATTTTCAGCAAGAACTTAGACCATCTTGTTTTACTAGAAAGACATGATGGTACCTTTCATCTTTCATGAGGTTTATATAACAAAATCTAGGCTCGGCGCCTGTGGCTCAAGTGGCTAAGGTGCCAGCCACATACACCTAAGGTGGCGGGTTCGAATCCCCAGCCCGGGCCCGCCAAACAACAATGATGGCTGCAACCAAAAAATGGCCAGGCGTTGTGGCGGACGCCTGTAGTCCCAGCTACTTGGGAGGCTGAGGCAGGAGACTCGCTTGAGCCCAGGAGTTGGAGGTTGCTGTGAGCGTGATGCCATGGCACTCTACCCAGGGGGATAGCTTGAGGCTCTGTCTCAAAAAAACAAAACAAAACAAAATCTACTTGATACAAAGTGGTCTGCTATATTTAATCCTTGCTAAAATTTCTAATATAGTTGCTTTCGTGACCCCCCTTTTTTTATTTCCTTGTATGGGGAGGATTGAGGCATTTCATAAAGTTTTTACATTATTTTTAAATGCAGGCTACCAGGTACAACAGTCACAGTTCAGAGATTTACATTTCTTTGATAGGACAGATAGTCCAGTGAATGTCAGAGAAGTGATTCACCTGCCTCCACAACTTGGACATGACCATGGACCTCCACTTGCCTGGCTTCATGTTACTGATGACTTAGGAAGAGGGTCATGGAACCCCTGTGGCCACATACCCCTGAGAGTAAAGAAGAAATTCGCAAGAGAAACAGGAAGCCAGAGATTCCATCAACAGAGACAGCCGGCCAGGGAACATCCCTGCCTCATTGCTGAAATGCCATCCCTGCTCCCACACTCAAGGACATGCTGACAGACATGCCCAGGAGAGCCCGCTGTTCAACAGGCTGCCATTGTCCACAGTCCAGGTGACACCAGGCAATCCCCATCACCAGGCCTCACGTACCTTGCTTAGTCACGCAGCTGTCAAAGTGAGGATCTGGATCCAACGCTGAAACCCTGAGCTCTTAGTCTTGACAGTCCCCTCCCCAGCAAGAAACAGAACACTCCAGTGGTTTCTGGTTGTGCTATGCCCACACTTGCTGAATATTCGCTTTTGCATGGATTATAGAGACCAACTTATATTCTTTCAACAGTCAACCATACAGTTGGAGACGACTCAAACTACCTTTTGGGGAATGAGGGTAAATTACATATAGAGAGGTTTCCACTTGTTTGTGGAAATAGAGACAGGGTGATCTCTGCCACTTTAAGTCAGTGCCCGAGATAGTCAAGCTGTCCGATGGCTCAGCCACAAAAAGCCACAGAGAGATCTCTCAAGACCTAGATCCTCTCCAAGGGATGTGATGCCTTTCCGTCTGGACTCAGCCATAGCCACAAATCTTATGAAGTAAGAAATGAATCTACAAAGTGTCCCCAAGGTTGCCCGAAAAGTCGCCATACGTAGAAAAGACAGAAAATTGCAGCTAAAATAGTCTACAAAATATTTATGAAATATTCCCTGTGTGTCTTCCACCTCTTTGTAAAGTTTTGCAATGAATATTTTATAAGTAAAGGTACATTGAGCTATAATTTCCCACTTCCCTTATGTGAGTGAGACAGCTTTATGGGTGAACTTTGGGACATGCTTATGTATTTATTGCTCTCATGGAAAAAAAATAAACTAAAAAGAGTCTGAACATAAAAATAAACATGGTCTCATCAAGCCTGCCCATCCCTACCAGGCAGGCTACTCCATGATGTGGAAGAGAGACCTTCGGGCAGAACTTGGGCAGACCTTCATTGAAGACTTAACTACGTCTTTATCAGTTTTCACAGACACTACTAGGTCTAACTATGATAACCATGTGTTATCTCATTTAATCCTACCTCCATCCCATCATCCACACTTACTGGTGAGAACACTGAGGCACAGACATTATAAACATGAACAAAGACACTCTGACTCTAATTTCCCTGCCCCCAGTTTTGACTACCATCCTCTACTGCCTCCTGTCACAGCCAATGCCTGCTACCTGCCCAGTATTCCCAGTTCTTGTTGGTATTAGGAAGATGGTCTGTGCCATCCTTCTTTCACTGACCCACCAAAGGTGAGTCTTCAATAGGAAGTCGTTGAGCAGCATTGACCAAGACTGTGCCACATCCCTTTTCTATTTGTCTTGCTGTACCATTCAAGATAAGACCATTTTGATCCTCATGGTTCTCTCCTTTAAGAAGGCAGGAAGTGCTCCCCTGCTATGCGTCCCACATAGGCTATTTCATCCTCTTATGCCCTACAGTCTGCATCATCCTCAGAGGGGCCTAAGGATGGGAGCCTCATTTGAACCTCACTGTGGAATCTTATTGTCCCCCAGGGAATGGCCAGTGTGAGGGTGGCACAGGGATGGACATCAAGCTGGTGTGCTCCCTGCTGAACATGCGGATTCAAGACACGTCCAAGAATGAGCTCCCCCGAGATGTGTCTACAGCCTGCCTCACCTGGCTCTCTCCAGAACTAGACTCAGAAGGCAAACAAAACCCAAATCTGAGCCGAGAGCTGTGCACACACCTGCTCTTCATCCTTTGGCTCCCAAAGACAAATACCACCCTACCACCAAAGGCAGTCAGCACTTCCAAATCTTCACTGAAGGAAGTCTTTTCTCCTAAAGTGTCAAGGGCATAGACAGGAAAGTAGGAACTAGGAAGAGTCTCCCTTCAGGACACCACTCTGACCAGATCCCACATTCAGGCAACAGGGAGGACAGGAGTATATGGTGGCTTAGGGACAGTGGCTACATCAACCTAAGTCTGTATCTGTTTCTTTTAAGTTCCCTACAGCAGTGCTGGGAGTAACAGGCAAATGGTCCTCTCTCCGTTCTGCCAGGCCACTGCCGTACCTGCTCCAGACCTGCAACCTCCTCTGAGGACTGCTTTTCCTGATGGCTTGCTCACATCTCTCTTACCATATGTCCCATGCTCCAGAACTTCTCATACTTGTCATTGTGCCTGTGTAATCACTGATAGGTTTATCTCCCCAATAGGACATTAAGTCCCCAAAGGCAGAGGACTTGTTCCCCTGTAGGACTACTTTTTGCCAAATGAGGAGGCTAGGATGTTGAGGCCATACTGAGATTTCAGTGTTAAAAGTTCAAAGTCAGCAATCTGTTTATGAAAAATTCTTTCATATCAACAAGTCAAATTTACGACATAGCTAAGAGGCATTTGGGAAAATGTTAGAAACTTAAATTCACTTGATAATAAACAAAAACAGACACCACTTAAATATACATACATATAAATGTGTGTATACACATACATATCTCCTGTCACCTTCTTGTAAATTCTTAGCAAAGTTTCCATAGTTACATCGCAAACATGTGTTTTCTCTAAATCTGCAAATTCCTAAGCCTCACCCCAAGTCAGGGTATCAAGGGAGGGAAGTGAGTCCAAAGACCTGCATCAAATGAAATCCTCTAACTGATGCTGATGTGCTCTGAAGTTTAAGGCAGACACAAAATAAAATTGAAAAAGAACATCATTATATAACTACGTGGCCCGGTGACACCACAGTGGAAAGAAACTTCTATTGCCTTTGTATTTCTAGATGGGACACAAATCATGCTTTCATGCAGTTCATACACCATTTGTTAAAATTCTGTGAGGCAGTTTGTTCTTGAGACATAAATAACTGTATCTCCATGTCGGGTTAAAAAATAAATCATAAACTAATACATGAAAAAGTACTTACTAGGTGTTGTGAGATCTGATTCAGACTCTGCAAAGGAATAAAAGGAAAATCAGACATGTGTGTTTCACCCACAGGGATCTGATCAAGAAACCGACCTCTGAACCAGTACGGCTGATAGTTAAGCACAGACGCAGCTACCATGCATAACTCTCCATCAACCCATCTGTAAAGTTTGTGAAATTTAATTCAAATTGGTGAAGATTTATTTCTTGAGTCTTTTGTATATACAAAGTAAAATGCTAAACTAGTGGTGTTTAAAAATGTAATACTCTGTAATCAGCTCTGCATTTGTTTCTGTATATTTTTTGCCGTAGATATTTAGTTATTGTAAAAAAAACCAAATCGACCTCTCATCAGTATTGAAAAGCTAATTAGGCTTGAAATAAGAAATAAGAAAAACAACAGGTCAAAAATGTGAGACCTGTTGTTTTTCTTACTTCTTTGAGGATATTTAGCCTAACTAGCATGTATTTACGAGCCTCCGGCGTGGAAGTTGAAGACTTTGAATGAATTTACTAGTTCTCAGCTGAGTGAATGGAATTACTAAAAGCACAGATTAGCAATTACTTGGTCATTTAGTTCATTAAAGTCAAGCAATATGTTGACAGAAACAGTAGAAGATGACATGCCTTTCCTTTCCCATAAAAGGACAGGATGCTTATTTACTGAGACTCACTACATTTCATAAAGTTATTGGGAGAATTAAATGGAAAAACGTAAATGAAATTCTCATCCTTCTAACTGGGGCCCATCATCAGCATGCAATAGATGTTAGGTGCCACAGTAATAAAATCATGATGACACCATCTCTGCCACTCCTTGTGTGAAGCATTTCACCTACATTATTTCATTTACTTGTTAAGGTAGACCGCAAGGGTAGGGTTTGTCCCCTTGCTAATAGAAAAGAAAACTGAAGCACTTAGAGGCATGTTCCAAGTTATTGCTGTTATGTCCATGTTCCTGGGGAAACCCTGGTTTAGAGGGAATAGGAAGAGTTCCTCTTATGACTCTGCTACATAATTGACATTATCTCTTTGAGACCCACCTGAGCAGATGACACTGGCGTCCTCATTGTGTCCGCAGTTATGGGACAGCCAGCCGTTGTGGGGGCAGTTCCACAGGTGGGACTCATATCCTGAGCAGCGCACATCATCCAGGACAATAGACCCTGAGCCCACGCCGAAGCGGGCATTTCCTGGGGCTGACACGGCCCAGCCACAGCCCAGCTGCCTACAGACCACAGTGCCGTCATTGGTGTCCCAGAAGTCATCACACACAGTGCCCCAGGCGCCTTGGTACAGGACCTCTACCCGGCCCTGACACCGGTCACTTCCATTCACTAGCCTCAGGGCCAAATCTAGAAAGAGGCACAAAGATTTCACTGCCCTGTCCCTTGTACAGGATAAGGTCTTGGGCTTTGGTGAGACCCAGAGCCCCACACAAATAAGCAAGGACCCTGAAAAGAGCTGACATTCTGAAACACAGATTCCTCAGCATACTTTAGCATTTGAACTTATTAATAAGCTCATCAGTCCTGACTCCGCAGTAGCATCTGGCCAATCTTATGTCTTGAGGGGCATAATTTGTGGCAATGTCACCATCGGGTTTCACTCTGCCTACAGCCCAGCCTCTGAAGTCAGTTCCCGCCCACAGGAGCTTCTCGCCCTCCTACTGAAGTGCCGGGTGTGAGCCTAGCACTGTGATGGGAATTCCTCCAGACAGGCTCCACTGGGAACACAGAGCAGCATTCCAGGGCTCAGCAAGACAGCTAGACTTGGTTCTAAAACGCCTGTCACTCTGCCCTTCACAACTCCGCCCCCGTGACATCTCTTCTCCGGTCCCTCACACCCAAAGGTGAAATTGTTGGCAGCTTAATCACAGCCTTGGTTATGAGCATTTCCTAACGTGGGAGCCTCAGGTCACATTCAAGGACTTTATATGTGTCATCTTAGCCATCTCCCTGTGTAGAAACCGAGGTGTAGGAAGGTCACCCAAGATTCAACTGACTAGTAAGGGACAGGGGCAGGATTCCTACTCAGGCAGCTGTTCTTAGCCACTGAATTCTTCTGCCTCCTAGTATTTTTTTTTTAGCATTTGAACTATTTGATCCAATTTATGGTCTGTACTGTCATACAAATAAGCACTCATGCACATGAGCACGCACACAGGACTGTACTGAGGAGGAAATAGGAATTGAAGCTGTTACCATTTGAAGCACTAACTGGGGCAGAGTTTCCAGCATTTGTTGAAAATTCTAGAAAAGAAGAGAAAAGATAACGGATTATATCCAAAGGTCCTAAGACCAATGCTGTTGTCCCCACGTGCCTCTGGCTGCCCTGGTGACTGGGCACCACCCTCACTGGACACCCAATGGGGCAGCCTGGGGACAGAGATCATAGGACAGAGGTGTGAGTGGACAGAGGCAGGCACAGAGACTCTCAGGGCCTGTCATCTGGCAAGAAGAAGGGGGTAAAGGACTGAGCCCAGGCAACCCATCAAAGGAGGCCCTTCCTGTCCCACATTAACCCCCAGCAGGACTCTCAGCATCAGTCCTTCCTGAGTCATTAGGGGTGGGCGGGAGCACCACAACCACCCAGCCCCAGAGTTGATATGAAGTTACCAGTTATCCTCCAAGTTTCTGCCGGGTCTGCTGTTGTCACTGCTGTTGCTGAAAGTACAAAGAAACAAGGCCAAATGAGAGGTCCTCTGAAAACAAGAGTTATATCTGATACCTTGTTAACCAGAGCAGGGGAATGGGCTATGTCAGTCACATTTCCAAGGTCCCCTGCGCTCCTCCCTCAGTAATGAATTCACTCAGTGAATGTAGAATAATCTCTGACTACACATGAAGCATCAAAAGGCAGGGAGGAAGGAGAGAATTGATCCTAAGATAATACGGCTCGCAGGCTATGTGGGTGGCTGGCAATTGTTAATTTGATCTAGGCCTCAAAGGGGCACAGCGTAGGTGAGTGGGAACCTCAGAGGGGGCAACTCAGGAGCTTGGGAGAAGGGCAGCAGGAATCCAGAGAGACGAGGCTATTTCAGCTACACATGGAAGGAGGCCTAGACAGGTGTCAAGAGGAAATGCAGGACACCCAGTTAAGACTAAATTTCAGATAAACAGCAAATACTTTTTAAGTATAAGAACACCCCAAACATTGCATGGGACACACACTAACAAATTATTTGTTTCGTATCTGAAATTCAAACTCAGCATATGTTTTTATTTGAGAAATCTAGCATCTGTAGATGAAAGAGCAATAGAACACTCTCTTACCCACCCTTCGTTAGAGCCCATCCTCTATAAACCGGCAGGACACCCGTGCGACTGAGCCAATTGCTACACACCTGACCACTTCCCCTCCAACCAACCTCCTGTGAAAATCCAGAGTCAGGGCTGGGGCCCAAACCTGATCACCTCACTTGTTCTTGGCATCAAATTGAACGAAATATTAAATAACTTACTGAAATATAGGTGTAAAAAGAAATAAGTCTTCCTATAAAGACATAGTGGGATGCTTTGGAAAGACTAAATAAACTCAGTTGCTAAAAAGAAATCGGATGGGTGAGAAAACTACAAAAAGTAGAAGAAAGATGTATGAACAGCAGGGGAGCGTGTGCACTCATATTACTTTGTGAATCTTTTAAATTTCATGCTCCTCTTTAGAGAAACTAAAACCAGAGATTAGAGGTGATGCATAATGGATAGGGATTATGCAAGAAAGACGTTGCAGAAGTACAGAAAATCCCTACTGAGGGCGATGCCCACATCAACAAATTGGTGAGTCCAAGCCTGTTCATCATATGTTTTAAGTTAGAACAAGAAGTTGAAAGGGCATATGTATCATATTTTATGATTCCCCATTTAAGCAACTTCTTTTTTTTACATAGCCAGCCAACCTCTTGTCCTGGTCATGTTACAAAAGAGTCCTTCTAGAAGGATGGTTCCCCAAGGAGGTTCTGTGGATCAGCAACAGCAGCCAGCACCTGGGAACATCCTAAAACTGTGATTTCCTGGGCCTCACTCAGACTTAGGAGTCAGGAGCTTTGGAGGTGGTGCCCAGCAACACATGTCTTCTCAAGCACGCCCGATGATTCTCGTGCACACTGAGGTTTGAAAACCACTGTTCTGAGACATTTGTAAAGGAAACTCTAGCCCCAATTTCAAGAGAGTGATAGGAAACAATTCAGTCCACAATCACTTATTGGCCACCTACTGAATGCTCTTCCACCAGGCAGGGAGGATACTATTTTTAAATATTTAGTTACCAATGTTAAGACAAAAATAAGAAGCTAGGTACATGTTTATCAGCTTTCTGTTAGAAATTTCTAGGCTTAAAATCATAGAAGAAATCACAAAGGAAAACAGCAATAAATCAAATGTCATAAAATATAAAATATCTTATAACATATGCACAGAAGAAATCAAAATCCAAATTAAAAAGGGAACAACAAACTGAGAAAATATTTTTCACCAATGGCAAGTATATATACCCCAGTTAGAGAGAGAGTGAAAGACACGTGTGTAAGTCAGTACAGATGGCACTAACTTTCAAAAAGAGTGGAGCAAAAGACATAGACAATTCAAAGAAAAGGAACACCAGTGGCTTTAAAATGTTCACCTTCACTATAAGTAAAGAGATGAAAATTTAAATGACTGTAAGTCATTTTTAGTCCAGCAATTCAGCCAAAATTTTTGAACAATAATTTGAGAGCTAGTGAAAGCATAGAAATTGCTACTCTTGTTTTTTTACTGGTAGGGTAAGAACTGGTACATTACTAGAAAATAATTTATCTATGTGTTTTAAAAGCCTTAAAAACGGTCCACCCTTTGATTTAGTAACTCCACTTCTAATAATCCAGTCAAAGGAAATAATAATTTCTATAACGTGGACAAAGGTTCGTGGCCAAAGCTGACCTTCACAGGGCTAGCCACTATAGAAAGGCAACTGAAAGAACCTCAGGGTTGAAAACTTGTGGATGGCATATAAAAGGTTTAGAATATAATGATAAATTATGGAAAATGGTACATTAAACAATATCACTCGCATACATATAACTTGAAAGGACTATCCCACAATTTAGCAGTGAAAATCTCAGGGACCAGGGTCATGCTTTTTATTTTCTCCCCACTCTCCTCCAGTTCCTAGACTGTCTGCACTAGCTGTGCACTAAAAGTTGTGGTTCGGAGTTGAAGGTGGGGGCTGGGTGGCAGTTTATGTGGGCAGCAGATTCTTGTAGGCTGGGAAGGCATTTGGGTTGTAGAGTAAAGGAAGAGAACAAGGTTGGAAGAGAAATTGAAGGTAAAGGGACAGAATAAGGTTAAATGATGAGAGGAAGCGACAGAGGAAGAGGAAGATGAGAAGGCAGGGAGGAATCGGTATGTGTTTTAGGGAATGCCATTTGCCGGGCATTGCGCCAAGTGCTTTATGGGTAGCATCTCATTTTACTGTCACCAAATCCTTTGTGGGCACATTATTCCACAAATCTATTTTATAAATGAAAAATCCAAGGCTTAGAGGTGAAATGATTTGCCTACAGTCTAGTCCCATAGCCAGCGAGTAGTGACAGTGGTATCTGAGGTCAAGTGCATTGAGCTCCAGGGTAAGTGCATTATACAACTCTGCTGTGGTGCCTCAGAAATAATGAGGTTCCGTTTTAACTTGTCAAAAAAGCAAAACATTCTAAAACAGTTATACATGGTAATGGTGAGGATGTGGTTAATACTGTCCCTGATAGAGTGTTTAGCTCCCCTTAAAATATATACAAAGACACAGAAATACAGCCCAGGACCTGGCAGAGGCATGAAGTCGGTGACTCACAGCCACACCCACTTCCACCTGAGAGCCTGGTTGTGCCTGGAGCCCTCGTTGGCTCCATCCCGGCCAGGGTGAGCCAAGTCTTCCATCAGGTTCTTGGTGGTGCAAAGTACCACGCTGGGTTCTAAGTGAGCAAAGCATGGCCAGGGACTTCCAGCATAGCAGGACCCCTAAGAATATCTACAGATAATTCATACAAAAATTAAGCACTTGCTGAAGTGCTCTGGGAGAACATAAGTGATACATACCTTCTCTTATACAGACATATAGAATATGTCACATACAGATATAGTCACATATAGGTATGGATCTCTTAGGATGGTACAGTGTGTGTAAGTGCACACCTGTGCGTCTGTGTCTGTTTGTATCTGGGTGTTTACTTGTCCTGTCTGTCTGCATGTAATGGTATGTGTGTGTGGCTCTGCCTTTGTGTGTTTGTGCAATAAGTGTGAGTTTATGTGAGCATAGCTCTGTGGGTGAACACGTATCTGTGTGCATCTGGGTTTGTGTGTGCAGTGTGTGTCTGTGTGGGTATGAATGAGTGTGTCTCTGTGTCTGCATGTGAGTGTGTGTCCGTGTGTGTGCACCTGTGGGTCCATCTGTCTCTGTGTATCTGCGTCTGTATTTGTTGGTGTCTATCTGTATGGTAACCAGTGTGTCTCTGCGTCTGTGGGTTTGTGTGTGAATGTCTCTGTCTCTGTGTGAGTTGAGTGCAAGTGTGTGTCTGTGTGTATATCTGTGCTTGTGAGATATACGCCTGTATGTGAATACATCGTGTGTATATGTGTAAGTACGTCCCTATGTGAGTGTGCGTCTGCATGTATGTGTGTCACATATCTGCCTCTGTATATGTGTTTACGATTGTCTGAGTGTCTCTGAGTGCCTGTGTGTGTATCTATGCACAGATATATGTCTGTGGGTTTATGTGTATGTATATCCCTGTGTGTGTGTCTGTGTGCATGCCTGCATCCATGTAGCTATCCGCCTGTGCATATGTCTCTGTGTGAGTTTGTGTATCTGTGCTTGTGAGATTAATGTCTGTATGTGGGGTATGTGTAAGTATGTCCCTAGTGTGTGTCTGTGTCTACATGTGCATCCATGCATTTGTGTATGTGTGCACTTACGAGTGTGTGTGTGTGTGCCGTGCATGAGCGGAGCACAGATGTCAGGGAGAGATCCCTGCCTGGGACAGCGTCCGTGGATTTAAGCAGAGCCGCTGGATTCAGCCAGGGGAGCGGGGAGGGGCAGGGGAGAGTAAGAATAGACTGTTCTCTATAGCAGTAAGGGAACAGCAAGCGACAAATGACCATGACCAGAGGCAGCGCTACCGCAGTTCAGGAGGCGAGACGTGCAGCTTGTATACAAGATGGTGAGCTGCAGGCTGTCCTGGGAAACAGGCAGAAGTAAGACCGGGGCAGAAAGCAGCAAGAAACGTGCAGGGAGCTGAAACCCAGCGGCGTTGCCGGGCAGGGTGTGGGGAGACACAGCGGCACCAGGGGCGCCGTTCGGTAGCGCTGGGCAGCAGTGGGCGGCAGAGCGCCACGGCCATGCACAACAGAGTTGAAGAAAGGAGACGCTGCCGATCAGGGCTCAGACGTCTGTGTGGCCGCTGTTGAAGCGACCCAGAAAAGCTGCCCCGGTGCAAGTGTCACCCACATGGGAGATACCCTCACAACGCCTAAACGTCTCCCTCTTAAGGCATTAATCAAAAACACTGCTAAACTGCAGAAAGGGTAAGTCTGAGGATTAACAATCTGCCAGGAACTAGTTTACAAGCAATTATTACATTCTCATTTGGCAAAACATTTGCCTTGAAGAAGGAGCCAGAGGGAAGTTAAATTAACAATGGGGGAGTAGCTATATTAGTTTCTCAGAAAAGTAGCAGATAGGGCAGAGAGTTCCTGTATACCCCTGCCCCAGTCTCCCCTGAACACTGACATCTTAACGTCTGAGTGGTGCAGCGCTCACGCTAACAAACTTTCACTGGTATGTTCCTGCTAAGTGAACTCCAGGCTTTACTTGGATTCCACCAGATCTTTCTGTTCTAGGATCAATTCCAAGATACCACACTACATCTAAGAAGTTACATGTGGATAAAACCTGAAAACATCTAGACTAGGAACACTGGATGGTTCCCAGTCCCCTTCTCTGTGCCAGACACTGCATGGTGACCTAATTCCTCCTCAACCCTGTAGTTAGAATGTACCCCCTTTACTGAGGAGTAAACTGAGTCTTGTGGAGGCTGCACAGCTGGTAAGTGCAGTGGGACCCATAGCCCTTCCCTCCAGTGCATACCTGGGCATGCTGACTTTTTTCTCAGGAGTTAGAGCAGAGACCAGAGCTGACAGGAGCACCCACCCCTTGATACCCCAGCAGGAATCTCCACTGCAGGGCCCGGCACTGAGCGGAGCACCACCACCCATCTCCTTAGCCAAGGGGCCCGCACTGCTACCTGAATGCGAGCAAACCTCAACCCACGTTTAAATCCTGGCCCAGCCACTCATCAGTTGCTGTCCATGGACAAGCTGCATAACCCTTCTGAGCCTCAGTTTCCCCATTTGAGGTTAATTGAACCTAACTTTTGGGTTATCAGCATATTTAAATAAGAGAATAAAGCTCCCCTCTGCGGAGAGTTTCACCTCTAAACTGTAAACACAGGCATGCACGTGTGTGTGTGCACATGCACAAATGCATACACATGGCATCACGGTAAAACTACAGACTCCCTCAACCCAAGGGCACTGTGGCCTTTTCTCACTTTGTAGACAAAGACAGGGCAATTCATCCCCAATCTTTCAGGGGCTCATGTCACCTACCCAGAGCCCATCTGGAGGGTTAACTTTGTACCAGTGAAGTTGCACTAAGGACACTGCCTCCCATCTTCAAATAGTCTTGATGTCCCCAGACCACCCAGAGCTGGTACTCCCCAAGGTCCTCTGACAGGAAGGGAAGGAGGCCTCCTGGCCAGCCAGTGCCAGCCTCTCTACACACACTTGTCACCTGCTATGGGCCTGAGAGCTTGGTCCAGCATGCTGCTTTCATGAAAGCAATCTCCCAAATAAACCTTCATCTGCAGAGCTTCCCCACTGAGCCTTGGGGGAGAGCGAGAGCTCTGGGAAAATCAGGCATATTTTTACCCTGAAATCCATGAATCTAGTAAAAAGTGACACCAACAAAAGAAATGGGAGTGGGTTGAAAGAGAAGAAGGAAGAAATGAAGGAAGGGAAAGAAAGGAGAGGGAAGGGTGGACAAAAGAAGGGATGAACAGAGAAAGAGAGAGAGGGAGGGAGGTTAAGGAGACAGCAGATGCCAGGCAGAGGAGAGAGAGAGAAAGAGACAGAGAGGAGACAGAGTGAGTCCTTAAGGAGACAGAGAGAGAGAGACAGAGACAAAGGAAGACATACAGAGAAGATAGAGACAAAGAGAGGAGACAGAGATAGAGGCAGAAACAGAGAGACAGAGCAGGAGAGATACAGCAACAGAAAGACAGAAACAGAGAGAGAACAGGCTGTCCGGTGAATCGTCTTGTTTACTTAGTATCTCAGTAAAATGATGTAGAGGTGCCACAGTCACAGTGAGTTGCCAATGGCTCATTCATGCTCATCCCTCAATACTCTAAGAACGCCCAACCACGCTAGAATGACTGAGCTGCCCATCATGTGTCAGAAGTAGTGTGTGACAGGTACAGACTTAGGATCTCAAAGATCTTGTCTGTGCTGCGACTCAACTAATGTTTGCTGAGCAAAATTAGGTTTTCAAGGCAGACACACCTGCAGAAAGAAGTCACGTAATGAGAGGGAATCTTCACTGCCCATTTTCAAAGTGCACAAAATTATATGTTTCACCAATTACGGCCAGGTTTGAAGTCCTTTTAATAATACATACACACTTTTTCTAAATTTCAAGGATTTTTCTAAGACCAACCAATCATTTCTGTAGCTGAATGATTTACTGAAAACACTGGCATAATGATTAGCTTTTTCTAACTGCAACATATGTATTTCTCAGCCAAAAACAAAACAAAAAAGAGCCATTCCTTCTAACTACATGAAAACAGTCACAATTATCAGCAAATAACTGCTCCTCCCTTGATCCCAAGCTTCCCTTGGGATGGTAAATCGTAGATAGAATTTACCACAATTGGGCTTGCAGGAGTGAAATTAATGAATATAAAAATTAGACATAATACCTGTAGATAGAACTTGACCCAGTAAAAGACATAGTTCAAGGATGACCGTGGAGATCCCCATTTTGCTGGGTTCTTCTCAATTGAATAAAAACTTCCCTGGCATTTATAGGTTACTAGCTAAAAGGAGGTGTGTCCTCAGGGGCGGTATATTTCTCCTGCTGCCATAAATCAAGATACAAGAACTTTGCTAACAGTCAGTGGCTAATCTGTGGGAACAACTTAGTTGTATTTGATTGACTGCCATGTGAACAACCTGGCTATGGCCCAAGTGCAAAAGCTCTGACATTAGTATACAATTTCCAGCTTCCTTCTAGGTGAACCTTGAAGATTCCGAAGAGCTTCCTCAATGTGGACTTGATTTTAATCTTGGGAAGTTTGAATTCACATGTGAGGAATCTGCCCCCAAATTTGGGTCAGAGCCGGATGTGGGCTGCTAGACAAATACAGGACAGGTGCCAAGGGGCAAAGCATTTCTTTGGGATGGTTTGTCCTGCCAGGACATCCTCTCATTGGCCCCTGTACGTATAACCTCACCATGGAGTGACAAGCATGACATTAGCACAGATATGACCAGAGAGTGGAAGGCATCAGTGACAATTCCATGGAGACCATGACCCACACTAGCTTGGGCCACTGTCTTCAGGGTCTCACCCTAATTTCTTAACACAGGAGCTGAGAAATATGTGACCTCAACCTGAACCATGTCCAACCATTTCACACAGTTTCGATTTCTTGTCTTTGCCATTCACACTGTATGAGGCTGAGAGTTTGGTGAACCCACAATACCTACCCTGACCTCCGCCTACCTACTGTGCGCACAGCCCCTCTCTTCAGTTTGTTATGTAAATATCACTTCACTCTTTCAGATCCTCTGTTTTCATCACCAGACTGTGATAATCCCCGACAGTCTCCCAAGAAGGTTCTGACATTTATTTTTATCAAGACATTCTTGGAGCTTGGTAACTCCTGGTGAGAAGCAGACAGCTTTGCAGGACTTACTCTCCTGGCCTGGATAATCAGTGTCCTACCTTTCAGCTGAGACACTAAGGTTGCTGGGTGACACCTTGGCTTCCTTGCCATGTGCTGTTAATTGGTAGTTTCTGTGCTTCGTACCAGAAGGACACCATGAACCCATACCCTCTGCTAGCCACCAGCATTTAGAGCTAGAAGGTTGCATTTGGCTTCATCTAGATAAAAGTTACATTTAAGCTTTGGTTTCTTTTTTAATACTACACCTCCTCCTGTCATTCCCAAGTTCCACTTCTCTTCTTCAGGAGAACAGGTATGTTTTCACAGAGTAAGTTCACTGAATTTCATTCTCCTGCTATCAGTCCCACACTTGATAAGCACCAGGTGATGAGAAAACAGGGCTAGACATCTGCCAGGGAATGCTCAAGACCAGACACATACTGGACTCATCTGATAAGGGAATTATGACCACTTGATTCCTGGAGTACCAGGCTTAGAATGATTATGAAGCTGGGTCTGGAATCACCAAAGAAGAGTGTGGTAGATTAGTAGTTTCTGCCAGGAGCACAGTAGGGGAGAGTGCTATGGTGATAGATTATTAATGTCTGCCCTGAGCATAGCAAAGGAGAGTGCTGTGGTGATAGATGAGTAGTGTCTGCCTTGGGCACAGATGGGGAGAGGTCTGTGGTGATAGATTAATAATGTCTGCCCCAGCACAGAAGAAGAGTATGGTAAGAATACTGAATATCTGTGTATGAGAAGGCTTCAGAAGTGTTCTTCCCACGCAAAAGCATACTGTCTGGTCTTGGAGATAGACCTGCATGATGACAATCACAGCAGGGGGAGGTCAGTATTAATGCTAGTTTCTATGAGAGCATAGAGAAAAAGCATCTAAATCAAATAGACAGTTTCTCAGAGAAGATGGTGCCTAAACAGAGTCTTAAAATATAAGCAGAGGTCAGCCCTGCAAACAAGAGAAGCCTTGATAAGGAACAAAATGTGACTGCAAAGAGATAAGAACAGAGCACCAAATCTCCAGGAGACCACCAAGCCTCATCAGTACCGCAGCTCACAGAAACACCCTGCTTGGGAACTCTGTGCTGTTTTCTGAACCACACTTGACTTCTCTGTTTTTTTTGTTTTGGTTGCCCCATCCTCTCCCCTTGGTGGTTAGCAGTAAAGATCCTGAGACAACAAGGGCTTGTGAGCTTTTTGTTCAGGAGTCTCCAGGAAGAAGGAAGTGGAGAAAGCTTAGCTGTCATTTCAAAAGCAGCCCAGGCTGGCTTCTGGTGGGAAGTGGGTGATGTCAGTGGAACAGGAAGGATGTGGGGTCCTGGGTGTGTAGCCAGAACACACTGGGGCTAAGAGCCACCTGCCACCATTGCACAGGTCCTCAGGCTTCATTGCCAGCGATCCTAGCTTGTCCTAGGGCTCTTTTGTGGGTCCTGTCCTCAGACCCTGTCCAGAGAGAAGGGTTCCGCCATCCAGGTGGAAGCTACTGCATGAGGTTCTATGTACTCACCTGAGCCCTGTAGTGAAGACCGAGGAAGGAGAAGCCCATCGAAGCTCCAAGGCTTGGTGCCCACGCCCGGTCAGTAAAGCCCCTTCCCTAGGCACATGTGAGCCAGTGAGATTCCATACCACCAAGCCCTTGTTCTGGCACCAGAGGCATGGTTCTCAGAGAAAGCCCCCTCAGGGGACATAGGTGACTGTGGGGGAGTGCTCTGCCAGCTTCCCTCCCCTAGGGCAGAGCCGAGGGTTCCTTCCTAGAAGCCAAGCCCTCCTTTCATAGGATGGGGCACTGAAAGGCCCAGGGGCTCTGGGGCTGCCAAGCACACCTGTGTCCTGAGGCTGAGCTGGGGCTCTAGGCTGACTCTCCAGAGCATCTGATTATCCCCCTTCTAAAGATTGTCCCCACCCACAGACAGTGCCCTGGGAGGCTAGAGGAAGGAGAGTGCCTAAAGCAGCCCGGGGACCCCCAACTCTTATAGGGCTCTGATTTCTGAGTCCAAGGGCCCTGGGACTGCATAGTCAAAGGCTGTAGAGCTGGGGGGCCAGAAGAAGGGTTGGAAACCCCAAGGGGCAAGGGGTATCAGGACTGCAGCACCTTCCCACAGCCATCCTTGGCTTCTGGTCACTGGATCCCAGAAGTCTGGGTGATCAACCTTCCCGCCAGGGTCACTTTGACCTCAGACTCTAATTTTACTCTTTGAGTAGCACTGTAATTGCAGTCATTGTTACCACTGTAACAATCCTTGTGTGTCTGGTACCTGCAACGTCATTCATTTTTACCCTCAGAGAGCCAGTCTTCCCAGGGAGCTTACAGTGGGTCCATTCTGAGGACCAAACTGAGTCCCAGTGCCTCTCACTGCTCCTCTGTTATCACAGTGCCCCATGTAGGGGCCTGGTCCTTGAAGGCAGGCATCGAGAGCAGCCCCCATTCCAACAGCACCCACAGGGGCCCCCAGCTGGGCACTGAGGCCCAGAGGCTCACTAGCAGGCTAGAGGCTGCCTTCCCTCCTGCAGGTATTTCTAACCCAGCATCTCCTCTGGGCAGCCTTGCTGACTGCCCCTCCCCAGGACTCCCTAGCCCTTCCCACCACCTCTCTCTGTGGCATTTCTGCCATCTGGCCTTCTTCTATTTTACTTCTTTATTCTTTTATCTTTATTCTGCTCCCACTAAAATGCAAACTCCACAAAGCAGGAGTTTTGTCTGTTGCCATATCCCCGGAACCTAAAACAATACTTGGCACATAGTAGGTGCTCAAGAAAATATCTGCAGACTGACTTGACCAAATAAGCATGCGCAGATCTGGGAGAAGAGAACCAGGCTTCTTAGCACAGATGGTTCCGGTGAGTTCTGCACTAACTAGGTGCCAGCCACATGCTGAGGATCGTGCTGTTCATTCATCCGCTCATTTGGCAAATATGCACTCATGTCTTTAAGGCACCAGACACTGCTGTGGGGAGCAGGGCTACAGCCTAAAGCCAGACAGACATGATCCCTGCCCACATGGAGCTTATAAACTAGGGCAACACAGACAAAACAGTAAGTAGAAGTATTTCAGGCCATGTTAAGAATGACAAAGGCAACCAAGAAGGTGATGGAGCAGAGCCTCTCTGTGGTGGGGAGAACTACTGGGATAGGGCGGTCAACACATCACATTAACACAGTAACTCTCAGTTATGAGCAATCTGAGGCTCAGAGAGGTTAAGTAAGTTACTCAAAGTCACATGACTAGAAAGTGGCAGAGCAAAAGCTTGACTCCAAAACCTAGGATTTTTCCACTAGACTCTGAATTCTTCCCTTTTCTCCCATAAGACTGTTTTCATCCAAATGGTAAGCCTGAGTCCCCTCCACCAAAGGACATCTTGATACTCAGAAATCATCAAAGGAAAGGGTAGGGAAGGAAAACTGCCTCTGCAGTCATCAGGACACATTATTTTATTTTGGATTAATAGGAAGGGACATGTGATTGAGTTACATTTCTTGCATTGTAAGGTGAAATCTGAGTTGTAGTTGAGCCCTTCACCCAGCAGGTGTGCCCTATACCCCTCCGTGTACCTATTATGTGGGAACAGAATAGTCCACACAAAAGATGCTAAGTGGCCTAGTCCTGAAAAAGCAAAGGCGGAACATTAGCAATAGCTGTCCTGGACTTAGTCTAACGTGACTGAATCATGTCTGCTTGCAGTCTGAGGGTGGAGTCCCCAGTCTCTCGCTATGCCCCCATTTTTCTTTCTCTCCCCCATGCTCAGCTCCCAAGAGCCATTTCTCCTTCAATTGTCACCATCCTTCTAAAGTTGTTTTACAACTCCTTCCCATTTGGGCACTTGAAGCTGGTGAAGCCCTCTGTACCCCTCCTCAGAGGTTAGTGTGACCAAGCAGCAAAACCTCAAGAGTGAGAGACCAAGGACAGAGGGAGGGGAGGCACAGGCCAGCGAGTTCAGCCTTTCGATTCCACACAGCCCAGAGCCATCAGTTCCCAGGAAACCCAGACACACTAATTGCACTCATCAGATATTAACTGGTAAACCAGGAGGCCACTTCGCTGATTTACAAGAAGCATATACTTTGGCTCCAGAATGAGCCTGCTTGAGAGACCAAATTATGTACCAATAGTTGCTTGGTGAGCAAAGAATGAGAACAAGGAAACTGGATGCTTTCCAAAGGAAACTCTTACTGAAATAATGGAGCCTGTCATTGTCCTTCTTTGGGAAGTTTCTTCGTAAAGAACTGTTCTTGGCACCTCTCAATGGTACTGTCATGCCTGTCCCCCTCCCCACCTCCACACCCAGACACGAAGCTCTCTGGTGTGTAAGACACCCAGGAAACTCCTAATCAGGCTACCTTCAAGCCACAGCCAATTTGGTTCGTTCCCTAATAATTCATGTTAAGGTTGCTTCAGAAGGGTGGCATTTATTGGTCTTTTTGCTAAATTAAGAGACTGGGGGTTGGTTCCTTTAAGAGAAGTCTTGTGATCCAAAGGGGGCTGATGATGGGCCAGTGTCTACAGACAGGATGCCCCAGCTGCGAGATGTCCCTCAGGATGAACAGGAAGCCAAAGACACTCCCAGTGTGTACGCCAGTCTGGAAAGACCAAAATGACCGGCCAAGGCAGACAGGATCTGATGTACCTGAGTCAGACCTGCCCTTCTGTCCAACAGCCAACTGCAAGGTGCCTGGATGGTGGGGGTAGAGGGGTAGGTTTCACCAAGGCAGGTATGAAACAGCTGTATGGTTACAATTGCCCGTAATTGACTGGAAGACCAGGGGGATAAGGCTACCGCCAAAAGCAGATGGCTCTAAAGTTGTATGTTCTGAGTCCTGTGTGGGGCCTTCTGGATGGGCCAGACCACACCTGGGATTCCAGTGTAGACGCAGCCAGTCCCTCCATGCGCCAGACCATTGCTTTCAAAGTGTGGGCCCCACACCTCCAGCATCAGCTGCACCTGGGGACTTGTCAGAGCAACACACTGTGAAGCTGCAGTGTGGGCCTCAGCCCTGTGATTTAACAAGCCTTCCAGATGATTCTGAGGTTTGCTCAACATGGGGAACGTCTGCAACAAGCAAACCTGTAAGGAACACTGACTCTGGGCTGGGCTTCCCCCGGCCCCCCGCAGGTGAGGGCAGGCGGAGGAGGGAGGCACAGCGGCTGCACCCAGGGACAGGGCAGGAAATGTCAGAGATGACAGGGACTATAGTCACAGACATCAGCAGGGCCAGCTGCATGTCAGCAGAGGACAAACAAAAGAGACCAAGGAGCCGAGATTCACCCAGCTCTGGTTTGAGTGGGGTACCCCAACTGTCCCCTTACAACATTTTATCCACACATCAGCCACAGCAGTGATTTTCAAATGGTGTGCTGCGGCATACTGGTGTGCCATGAGAGGGTCTTAGGTGTGTGCCACAAAAATTATTAAAGATTATTAATTAAATTGTTTTTGAAAGAAGTTGAAAGCACAGTAAGTATACTTTTTTTTGATCAACATAATTTAAGTGTTCCACGGAAATATAACTGTAGGTTCAAGAGTGCTGCGAGATAAAAAAGGTTGAAAACATGGAGCTGGAGGGAGGTTTAAACAGCACCATTTAGATGCCAGTTTTGTCCTGCTCACTAAGCCCTCCAGCAGCCACCCAGCATGACGGGGCTTCAGGCAGAGTCTCCCAGGGGGTACTTCTCTCCCAGGCCCATGATTGCTGAGGACCCCTTCCCCTTACATGAATAAGGGAGTCGGTTTGGAATGAGATTATGTGGCCATGTCCCAAGGCCATCTTCTGGCCTGTCACTGTCCTCCTGCCCTCTGACCTCCGACCAGGCTGGCCTACCTTCCCCACAGGGCCTGGAATGCTCTGCCCACTTCCCTTTCTCATCTTCAGCACACACCATGGGCCCTTCAAGCCAGTGAAACCGCACCAGGGACAGAGGAGGGAGACAATATGAGCAATAGGAAGCTTCTCATTCTACTCTGAGGACGATGGCTGTGGCTCCCAACTGTAAGCAAAGTGGGCCAAGTTGAGCAGCTCAGAGGATAGCCCCCTCAAAAGGAAAGTCTGTAAAAATGAGGGGCCAATAATCCATTGCCCACATTGGCTAAGAGTCCCCCAGAGGCTCTAAGAGAGCTCAGTGGCAGCTGTGGCCTTGGGGACCCAGAAACCACAGTTTGGCTCCCCCAATCCAGAGAGCTGGTTCACACAGAGTTTAGGGCAATGGCTCAGCAACTACCAAGCCAGCCTTTGTCGCAGGCTTGGCAGGGGGTGTTGAAAACCACAACAAAAACTCTAACTCCAAGGAAATTGGAACAAAAGAGCACTTTTAAATGTGTACACAGCAATGACAAGCATGCAACACTCGGCCAAAGCAAAGAAAAGGAAAGTGCCACTGGTGTCACCAAAGCTAAAGGGCAGCACGCCACAATGAGGTTCTTATGCGTGACCAGTGAGGAGGGAAACCACAGATAGTCTCCACAAAGCTGCCACTGACACTCGAGCTAGTTCCTTGAGTGGGAAACATTTCATTTAGACTTCCTTCTTCCTGGTTACAACACCAGGCTGAAAGAGCCCGTGTCTGTGTGTGCATGTGCATGTGTGCATGAACGTGCACGTGTGTGTGGTACGTGTTTTGGGTGCGTGTGTATGTGCATGAATGTGCATGTGTGTGTGATGTGTGCATGGGCACTTGAACATGAGCACCTAATTTGATGCAATTTTTAAAACCACATACAATGGAAACAGCACAGAAAGAAGTGGTTAAGAAGACCACATAAATTAAAAAGAAAAAAGTAGCTAGGAAATTGAAATAAGGATAACATTAGAACATAGAATTGAAGAATACCAAAAGTCCCTCCACTAGAGGGACTAGCTACACAAAACCAACTAGAATGGTGTTTATGAGCTTCCTAGCAGCCAAAGCAAAGAAGGAAACAAGATTCGTGTTCATAAGATTTAGCCCACCTGCTGTTCTTAGAGACATTACTTCCTCTGTTCTTAATGCCTAAAAAGAAAGTTTTCCACATGAGCTCAGGCAGGGCTTACCTGGGAGAAGGGCTGTGGCTTTTAAGACATGTTCCTACAGCCCTGAGGTGATGGAAGAGGGGGTGTTGCTCTGCTCCAGTGCCTTTCTCCTTCTCACCAACCTCAGCTCCTCTTTCCTGAGTAACGCCTAGGAGGATGCAGTGGCCTGAATAGTCCAGAGCCCAGCACCTGCTCATTCCAGTTCATAACTGACAGAAAGTTTGACTTTGGGTTTTTTTTTGGGAGGGGGGTAGCTTTTTTGGCCGGGGTGGGTTTGAACCTGTCACCTATGGTATATGGGGCTTGTGCCCTACTCCTTTGAGCCACAAGCGCCGCCCTCTGATTTTGGCTTTATTAAAAATCTCTTCTGTTCATTTTCTAGCATCTAAGACTCCTACAAACCAACCAAGTCTTTTCTTCCCTGTATCAACCAAGTCTCCATCAGATGCAAGTAACCCCTGGGTGAGGTTTTCAAGCCATCCTTGGGCTAACAACCCCACCACCACCAGCCTGAGTAGTTTTTCTCCTAGTATTGTCACTCTCTCAAGAATTCTCCTGCAGACCCTTTTTCTCCTCTCTCCGCAGAAACAAGGAGGAAAGGGAAACAATCAAACACTCAACAGTGAGGGAAAGGCCGTGTCCCCACATAAAATATCCTGACTGTTCTGGATTAGAGCACACCTTGGATTATTCATAGCAAGAGAGGAAGAAGGAAGAAATGGCACATTAAAAGTGTCTCAATTGTGAGACATTTCTCCATTTCAGAGACATAAAAACTAGAACAAAAATACGTATGTTAGAATCAACAAAACACACTCATTTAAAAGGGCCGTCTTCTGATATTTCTTCCCAATTCAAGAAAAGATTTTAGAGGTCCCCTAATCAATATCCCTTTTTTTCTGAGGAGGAAATTGAGCCCCAAAAGATTACACATCTTCCCCCACCCCCTCATTAAAGGTCTCCCAGTAGCACCTGAGGATTCCTTGCAGGTTTTAACGGTTTATCACCTGTGATTGCTTTGATAGGCTGCCTCTCTAGTGGCAGCTGTGAAGAAAGTTGCCAGATAAGTATGGACAGATAAGTGGAGATAAGATAGGCAGAGGTGAAGAGTCAGATTTTTCTCTACTGGCTTCCTGGTTGGACTTACCTCACACTGCCTCTGACCCAAAGGTTAGAAGGCCCTTCCCTGGGGATGTAGAGACATGAAGAGGCTTTCTTAGAGCTTTCTGGAAGCTGTGTTCATGAGACCATAGCAATTTACACAGGGTAGCAGCCAGTTGAAAGTCTCTTTTATTTTTCTGTATTTGCTACATGCAGTGGCAGGCTGAGGAGGTTTTTGAGGGCTGAGTCCCAATTCAGAGGCCACTGAGCTGTGGTTGGTGGTATGTAAGAACCCTCAGGCCTCCCAGTTTAAACCCAGGATGCCTGGGCATCACATCCTGCAAATTCTGATACACTACACCTGATAAAGGGCCTGGAGGGTTTTTTTCCTTCGGCTTCCCAGATGATTGTTTTAAATTATAGTATAAGATGCACAATTCCCAAATGAGTTTGATAAACCCCCCGGTGCAGAAACTGAGCGACATGGATTTGGAGCATGCCCGCGTGGCTGCAAACCCAGAAGGGAAAGCAGAATGGGGCAGCCTGGGATTCACGTGGGGATGGCAGAAAGGAAATTCGGGATACAAGGAAATGGTGGTAAATAGCTCACAGAAGACTCTGTATTTAATTCAGCGTCAAATGGGGTGCTCTGGAAGGTTTCTGAGAGAGAAGGGGGTGAGAAATGAATTTTATAAAGACGAAAGCTCTGAGGCAGGGCTGCTTGAACTCAAAGTTTGAGGTTGCTATGAGTCACACTGACACCAGGACACTTGGGGCCTGGAGCAACAGAATGAGACTCTGTCTCAAACAACAAGTAAATTAGTTTATTAATTTTTAAAAATAAACACAAAAGATAGAGAAAGAAATGATAGTGCATGTGCCCTGGGGTGCTAGGAGATGCACTCAGTTCCTGAGTCTGTTTAGGCCCAGCACACTCTGCTGGGGGCTAGAAAGCTCCGGGGAAGAAGAAAACAATCCCTGCCTGAAGGAACTTACAGTTTAGCTGGAGAGAAAAGCCACAGGGGCACCAGAAACTAACCCCTGAAAACCACGCAACCATTCCAACCCCTGTGAATCAGAAATGGCCCTCAGGACAGTACCCTAGACCTCAGAAGACACTGTTCTAGCAGCACAGTTCACAATTGCGAAGATGTGGAAACAGCGTAATGAGTGTGTTACTAAGCTGTGGTCGATGTGCTCCGTGGAGAACTGTTCTCCCCAAGGAGAACGAGATCATAGTCAGAGTGCCAGCTCACTGAGACCAGTCAGGTTTGAATCCTTTATTGCTGGTGGTTGAGAGCAGGCTCGTGCCTAAAGAACTCTTAACCCCCCGTTAGGTTCTCTTGGGCTTTTATTCACCCTCTTTCTACCTGGGGATGGTTCAGGGGGAGCAAAGCAGAATTTACAGAAGCAGAATTTTGCACGGTTAATAAGAAGGCTTGCAGGGGAGGGGACGGTCACGTATATGCTATTTCTGGGGTTTTGGCCATCTTACCCACCAGATGTTCTGCAACAGAGGGTACAGTTTGACGTGTGTGGGCCAAGTGGGACATCAGGGGATGGGAGGGGAGGGCGTGAAGTTAGTGGCCTGCACAGGCCTGTCACAAAATGGAGTCAGTCCGGCCTGTTAGGCTCCTCAGTACTACTCAGTCATAAACAAAAATGGTGAACTACTATGTTTTGTAACACCCTGTATGGAACTGGAGACCATCCTTCTAAGTTAAATATGGCAAGAATGGAAAACAAACACTGTGTGTGCTCACTTTGAAAATGGAACTAAGTATCCTGAGATGCTGCTGTGTTCCTGATCACTTCTAGGAGTTCTGTAGTTGAGTCCCTGGAGGTTTCCAGATATACAATCATACCATCTGTGAAGAGTGACAGTTTGATCTCCTCTGATCCTATTTGGATACCCTTGATTGCCTTCTCTTGCCTGATTGCAATGGCTAAGACTTCCATTACAATGTTAAAAAGCAGTGGAGACAATGGGCAACCTTGCCTGGTTCCTTATCTAAGTGCAAATGATTTCAATTTAACTGCATTCAATATGATATTGGCTGTGGGTTTGCTGTAGATGGCCTCTATCAGTTTAAGAAATGTTCCTTCTTTACCTATTTTCTTAAGTGTTCTGATCATGAAAGGATGCTGGATATTATCAAAAGCTTTTTCAGCATCAATTGAGGGAATTATATGGTTTTTGTTTTTAGAATGGGAGAGGATTTTTGCAGGTTATATTTCCTACAAAGGTCTAATAACCAGAATCCAAAGAGAACTCAAATTTATTAATAAGAAAAGAATAAGTGATCCCATTTCACTGTGGGCGAGAGATATGAACAGAAGCTTCTCTGAGGAAGACAAGTGCACAGTCTACAGACACATGAAAAAATGCTCATCATCTTTAATCATCAGATAAATGCAAATCAAAACAACTTTGAGATATCATCTAAACCAGTAAGATTAACCCACATCACCAAAATTTTAGCATGTAACCAAAATATTTGTACCTCTGTAACATTCTGAAATTAAGAACAAAAGAGTTAGATGAAATCAAAGACCTCTGTCAGCTTGAATTGAGGGAAGAGAGAAGCGTTTGATCAATAATAGTGAAAGATTTATAAGGTAGTACCTGGCAGTATCTAGACACTTACAAATGCAAATCTTCATTTTTATTACATTTCCCTTTTTTTAGAAATAGAAAATCACTTGTTTTGAATTATTACTTATATAAATGCTTTTTTATTTAAAAGGTAACAATAAAATTACTAACAGAACACAGTTTGTCCTTCATGCAGTTGAAAAGTGGCATGTGCCAGGTGGCTCTGCAGAAGCCAGAACGCTGTGGATCTGAGGGACCAGACAGGACTTCACACAGCACTTTAAGGCGTCCAGTGGGCCTCCAAGGGTGCAGTAAAGGTGATCTTTCACATTTCTGGGAGACATGTCACCAGACCTTGTAAATGTATGCCCACAGACCACTGTGACAGAACAGCAGCTAGAGTGAGGTAAAAATGAGCTGTAAGTTGAGTCATGAGTTATTTATGCTTAGATTTAAAATGGTCTCTCTAACAAACTGCTCCAACAAGTGATCAAAATTTATTTTCCAGGTCATTTTAAATTGTATAATAGTAAAAAAAAAAGTCTAATTTTTCTAAAAAGGATAAAATGTTTCATTTTATTAAACAGGGCAAAATATGTCAAGGTAAACTTTCACTTAACATTTGTTGTGGGTGGTGCCTGTGGCTCAAGGAGTAGGACACCAGCCCCATATACAGGAGGTGGCGGGTTCAAACCTAGCCCCGGCCAAAAACTGCAACAACAACAAAAAAAAATTGTTGTGATCCCAGCACTGTATGAGGCCAAGGCAGGAGGATCCCTTGAGCTCAGAAGCTCAAAACCAGCCTGTGCAAGAGCAAGACCCTGTCCCTAATAAAAATAGAAAACTTAGCCAGGCATGGTAGTAGGTACCTGTAGTCCCAACTACTTGCAAGGCTAAGGCATGAGGATTGCTGAAACCCAGAGTTTGAGGTTGCTGTGAGCTAGGCTAATGCCACAGAACTCTAGACCAGAGACAGCAAGTCTCTAAAAAAAAAAAAAATTGTATCTTTATTATATGCAATGGAGATAAACATTCAGATGGAAGAAATTCCATGTTAATAATTCTTAATCCAATCAAACTCACCGTAAGCCTCCCATTCTGCAGTGACAATGAGGAGGCCAGCATCCATCATTCCTCAGGGGTCCTCCTCCCTACTGGGATCATACTGGGGTCCCAGGCTCACCCCATCTCTCCGAGGTTCTCTGTTGCTGTGTTGAATCTTGGTCCTCCCCACTCCACTCATCACTGCAGTTTTTACAGAAGCAGCTTTTGCATGAAGTGCTTCCTGCCCAGGCTGGCTCTAGCTGGTGGATGACAGCAGCGTCCAGGCCTGGGGGCTTAGTGCCCAAGCCTTTGCTGGCCTCCAGTTCTGTGATTTGAAGTGACCATAGCACTACTACTAAACAAGGACCTGCCCAAGTTTTCTTCCTAGAGCCAGGGAAGATATTCCTACTGACTATATTTTTAAGGAGCAAAGACAAAAAGTAAGTTTGTGTTTTGATGGATCATTTTTATTCAATGTGTCAACCCTACTCCCAAATTTCTAAAGGACAAATATAATTTTAAAATAATGTACAAAATAATGAAATGAATGACCTTCATCATGCACAGGCTCCCACCTAATCCCGAAGGATTTATGGGTCACAAGCCACCCCTAGAAATGTCTTTAATTACATTTTCCTCCACAAAACAGGTGCCCCCGAAACTTCATTTATAGCATGTGAAAGAAACTATTTTTGTGGTAACTATGGAAGTTGGCTACTTAAAGGAATCCATCAGGATCCCTTTGTACATTGAAAAATAATTTCCTAGTTATTTGGGAGTAGAGGGCAGTATGGCTTCTTCTGCATTAGGTTGCTCCAAAAAAGTTTAAAGTTTTCTCTGCATTTTATCTAAGAAAATGAAAATGAAAACAGCAGATTGGTTGGCCTTATGGTAAGAGACAGCAGCACCCGGTCTTGAACCCATAGGCCATTCTGCTCCTTCACGCACATTTCCAAGAACCCTTTGTTCTCTGCTTATAATCTGCCATACCTGAAGTTAAAGGTTTCCGTAAGTCCCAGGAGCCCAGAACCAGTAAGGACCTTGATGAACATTGCAGCCTAGTTCTTCCTCTCCGCCCCCTTCACTTGAGAGATAAGACAGGGCTTGCAAGAGGTCAGGCTATGGTGCCCAAATTCAGACGAGTGGTTCCGACCTTTCCTGCCCCCTGCTCTGTCACCCTGCAGAAGGGACAGCCAGAGCCCACAGCAGGAGCTTCTGGTCATTCCAGAGGAAAGGCCATCATGGGCTCTCATCCTTTTCTCTGCTTTGCATGGAGACAGTTTAGCTGAGAGAGCAGGGCGGGGGAGCACTGCAAGGCCACGCGAGGGAAGGGCATCCCACTCAGCCTTTGCACCGTGCGAGGGGCCACCCCAGGTGACTGTGTTCCGGAAGCAAGCTGAGCCAACTCTCTGCCTATTCATAAGTATCCACAGTACCCCCACCACACCCCAGAAACCCTGGTACAAGGGACAAATTATCTCAGCTCTCATTGTGGGGCAGTCACTGTGGCCAAGGTTGCTGAGGAGTCAGGGGCAGTTTCCTGCTCATGCTGCCAAGGCAGGTTGCCCAGCTCCCCCGGCCACCCTCAGCTCTGTCACCTCACAGAGTCAGTGCCCACAGCTTGTTATTCCATGCTGCTGTTGTTATTCCAACCTTCTTCCTGGACAGTCCCCCTCTTTTCTTTCTGACATGCACTTCTGAAGCCAAAGTAGCGCTGACCTCACCTCCCCTTTGCCTGGCTTCCTTCCAGGGCCCTCTGGCTTATCCCCTCACCAGCTCAGTCCATGCCTGGGCTGCCTTGGCTCTGAACTTAGACTTGGCACTGCTGAGGAGCCTTGGGCATCCGTGGCACAACTTCCAGGCCTGAGACCCTCCCTGCTCCCACTTCTGCCCTAATCACTTTCCTGTTGGCACACCTGAAGCAGGCACTCCTCCCCAGGCCCCTCTTTCACAGCCTCCTCATGCTGCTCCCACTCGGTTTCCCTTTGCCTCTGGATTGTGTCCAGAATGCGGCCACTGTCAGTCACCATGTGTTTGTGAAATCACGCTTCCAGCTTCAGAGTGTGCATTCATCTGTTAGAGCATCTGGCCAGGGCTTGCTGGCCACAACTGTCTTCATCACTGAACGTTTATATGTGATATCCAGGGATCTTTTGGCAAGAAGGGACTCGCTAAGAAGCCAACTTATCCACTCCTTGGTCTTCCGATTAAAATATCTCTTTGAATCACCCCCAGATGGCAAAACCTCATGTTATGAGACAGACACTCACAAAACGAGGTTCCACAATGCTTAGTCACTCTTTTTCATGAGAAACAAGGTACAAAAGCCACAAGAATAAAAGTTGTTAACTATTGCCCAAAACCAGGAATAGAAACCACCCATGTCCCCCTGCCCCAGCTCTGCAGGGACACTGTTCCCTTTGTCTTCCTCCCAGACCTGAAGACACAGGGTTGGGCTGGGCAGGCCTGGGTTCTCACTTCCTCACCTCTTACCTGGCTGAGTTGCAGCCTCTTCCCTAATTAAGCTTGTGTGCACGTGTGTGCACGCACAAACACTCAGAGAGCCACAAGAGATTTAGGTGCAAGCCAAATACGAAATGAAGCCTGTCATTCAGAATTTTTTCAAAATTCACTTTAAACTTCATATTTCAGCGGCAGCATCACTCAGGTTCACACGTCTGTGCATTTGCCCCCTGCCGCGCAACATGCTTCCTGTTTCCTCCCTTTGTCCAAAATGGGCCCCTTTCACAGATTTCAAACAATAACTGTTTTCTAATTTCACCTTTCTCAATTCTACACACTTTTCTTCAATTTCTTTTTTCTTTTCTTTTCTTTTTTTTTTTTTTTTTGTAGTTTTTTGGCCGGGGCTAGGTTTGAACCTGCCACCCTCAGCATATGTGGCCGGCGCCCTACTCCTTGAGCCACAGGTGCCGCCCTTTTTTTCAATTCCATTCCAGCTTCACTTTCTATTCCGAAGTGTCTTCCTATGTCTGTCTTCAGATGGCTGCATACCTATATGCATGAGCTACATTTTAATTTCCTGACCATGCCCAGTCCCAGTATTTCTTAAAGAGCAATGGCTACAATTCTGAAAGTCCTTTTCTTGGTCCTCACAGAAAAGTGGAAACCACTTATACTTTTTTCCACTACAGTTAGTGGAAATCCTCTAACTGTAGTATTTTCCATGAGACCGTCTGAGTCTCTCTATTTGCTCACACAGGATCCTGAGAGCCTCTTGCACTTTCTCTCAGCCCTTTCCTAAAAAAGCATAGTGCATTCAATCATTTAGCTTTTCAAGGGCTTTTACTGTTTTCTTCATTCTCTCCACTGTGAGTTGGTGGACTAGTGCTCACAGTGCCATGCCATATATCACAGTGTCTGCCACTGGAAAGGTCAGGCCCTCTTTTTTTTCTGTTCCTAGTCAAAAAAAAAAAAAAATCAGGGAAGGACTCTGATTGGCCTAAGTTAGGTCACATGCTTATCCCAGAGGCAATCAGTTAAGGCCAATTGTGATATCACCAAGAACACAGCAACACCCAGTCAAATGGATAAAGCAGTTTCCAGAAGTAATAGGAAAGCTATTCTCAAAAAAACTGAAGACAAAACACTCAAAATACAAGATATAAAAAAGTACATGTAAGTCTGTGTGTAGGTTCAATTAGGCATAACATCTCTGCCTGAGGACATGTTTACATACAATAAATACATTGAGAAGAAGTTATCAAAATGTCAATAGCCATTACACTAAGAGGGTAGCGTATAGATACTGAATAACTTTAGATCTCTCTAGAAAAAGAGTTAAGTATGATGCTGAGAAATTTATGGGTAAAATTAAAATAACAAAGGCACAATTTACCATTTCCACACCAGCAAAGAAGAAAAGGGGAACATTTAATTGTCTATCAATATATTTATCTATCAATAAAGGCAGGAAGAGAGAGAAATGCTGACAAGGAAAATAAGCAGAAAATATAAAAGAAAATGTTTAAAGTAAGTACAAATATATAAGAAATTACACTAAATGTAAATAAACTAACTTTTTTAAAGAAACAGACTATCCTTATGTACTCTTTAAAAAATCAAACTGTGTCCTGTTTATAAAACTCATGCCTAAAACAGAATGACATAGGAATATTAGGAAAAGACATACCATGCAAGTACTAAATGAAAGCTTGTGTAATAGTATTAAAGTATAGTTAGATATGATATAATGTATAGCAAAATCATTAAGAAAGGTAAAGAAGAATATGACATAGTAATAAAAATGACTCCACCAAAATTTAACTTTTGCCAGTGTTAATCCCATTACTCATTACGCTCATTAAACTAAGCAAGGCATTTGAAGTGAGGTAGCTTACTGCCTTTCTTGGGAGTGGCATCTAACCAAAATAATTCTAAAACATATCAAGCAAAAAACGATACAAACGAAAAAAAATGTTTTTCAACCATCCTGGGTGACTTTAGCTCAAACTATCGGTCAAGTAGACAGAAAATTGTAAGAAGGGTAGTCTATGAACTGAAGTTAGTCACTAAATCATGGTTAAAATTCAAACATTGATGCAATTTTAGGTAAATTATAAAAGGCAGAAGATTTTGCACTAATTCCATCATCAACATCCTTTTCTCCTCACTCCGAAAATCATTTACCCATGAATAGCATGACTGAAAAAAGATTGCTACTGGGAAATGATAAATAACCTGGAGCACAAGTCACATTTATAAAACTTGCCAAAAGGTAATAATTTTATAAAAATAAGAGAAAAGTGGTGCCTGATGTTTTATCATATGCATTTGAAAAAATGGCATCAGGCTTAGGGAACAAATAAGGCCACTGACATCTCCCATAGTCTCTTGTCATCTACTGACCAGTGGCTGGTTCACGCAGGAACTCTTTCTATAACAGGGGTTCCCATCTAGAATTTTTGCAAGAACTTAAAAATAAAAGACGACACTAAAGATTACAATGGAATTTTCATGCCATCTATAAAAACATCCACAGTTAACGTGACACTCCCTTGATTGGCTTTTGCCACCACATATCTGATCCAGAATGTTTATTACCCTGTCTATATTGTCTTATATACTCATCCACATCTGGCTGTGGCGCAAGTGTACACTAAGCCTCTTACCTCTCCCTCTGAAGAAAGATTGAGGAAGCTACCTTACTTCACATGCCCTGCTTGGTTTAATGAGCATAATGAGTTTAATGGGATCAACACTGCCATACAAAATATACCTTTTATTATAGCAAAAATGTATCGTAACTGTTGACCCAAATCCATCAACCTCTTGAGATGGGTTCACGATACATCAAGATACTGCAGCCCAACTTGAGAACCATTGCTTTAGGATCTCACCATCCTTACATCCTGCATAACACATAACATTTTGCTTTAGTTCAAGCTAGTTCCTGGAAGGAAAGAATAGTTCATCTGCATCATGCATCTGATAATACTGTGTAGAGTCTCTATTCCATGTCAGGTTGTGGGCTAGGTATCGAGATTTAACGTGACTAAGATATGGTCCCTGGTCTTAAGGAGTTTATGATGAGATGGATAGACCTATACAAAGAGGCAATAACAATACAGTGCAATCAGGTGACCAAGAAGGCCAAGAGGGCATCTAGAAGAGGCCTCTTGGTAAGACCATTGAGTCATAAAGTAGCTGGGCCAAGTCAGGAAAAGAGAAGCAGGCAGTAAAGAGGCAGAGATGGGGGTGACAAGTGCAGCACAAAGGGGAAGGAGGCGAGGGTCAAAGGTGGGGCTGCAGGAGCCAGCAGGATGTCTGAACAAGGAGAGGTGCATACGCACGGCCCCACAGTGAGGCTTGGCTCATCTCTATAGCAATTCTTCATGGACACAGAGGCCCAGTGTAGCCCACCTCTTTACCTAATTTTCGTTGGACTTTGAATCAATTTTTATCTTTTTGATCTCAATTTCTGGCTGCTATGAAAGGAATCTTCCAGAAGCCTCCAATGACTCTGGCCTACAGCACAGATTTCCAAGTTTGACGTTTAAGGCCTTCCTACCAACAACATCCGATCGTACCTGCCTCTGCAAATTTGCTCCTTCCCACCCACCTATTTCCTAAAAACAGGACTTAGCCTTCTCTGCCCTTTTCATTTGCTTACAGTAGCCCAGCTCTTCCTCTGCAGCCTCATTCATGTCCAAGATTCACCTCAAGCTCCTCCCTTTGGCAGAGCATGAGAAAATGTCTATCCACTAATCTGGCATTTCACACTGACAAACTTCTCATATTTTCTGCTCATCTCCTGAGCTAAACTGTAAGCTACTGGAGGCAAGGAATGTGCTCATAAATACTCTGCATTTCAAAAAGTCAGTTTGGTTGGCATGGATCAGCACGTGAGTTCCACTGTATCATTAAAAAGGGGGAACCTTGGTTCTGAGAGAATGTTAAAGGCTAACACCAAACTATGACGTCCTGACCTAACACATGGAGTACAGGAGAACTGTCAAGGACCCACTTCCTGACTGAGATTTAGACTAGTTCATGCTGATTCCTCCACTACCAAGATCACCTCACAGCCCATCAGTGATGTCACAACAGGCCAATCACTGAACAGCAAGATAGCAAGACCTTATCCCTCTGAAAATAAATGTAAATGTAGTATGACGAGATCTTCCCCTTTTACTATATAAAGGTTGCCAGTGTGCAAATCTCTTGCACAGTCATAAAATATAATCCTAATGAAAACAATTATTAAATGTTTTCAATACAAAGTGACCAAGAAACTGATCAAGATGATGCCATAGTTCTATGCTGTGTTTTTGTTGTTGCCTCTGTTTGTTTTTCACTTCCTAAACACTTCAGAGCCTGGGCAGGCCCCAGAGATGAGGACACAAGAGCTGTCAATCCTACTTATTGGATTATAAGGATGGGGGGGGGGAAGTGTGTGTTTAGTGGGTGGCAGGGAGGTGGGCAGGAACAACCCCAGAGGCCCCATGTGGACGTTCTTCCTCTGCACCCATTTCTTGGAGCAAGAAGAAACAGGAGGAAGATGAAATCTCGAAGGCTTTGGAGGAAGTTCTGAGGAAAAGGCAGTGATTCTCCTTGTTGTGCCTCCAGAGACAAGAATTAGCAGTAACACGGGATGGGTGTTCCCGGAAGACAACAGGCAACACACCCTGGGAAGGTGTTTTCACATACAGAGAGTCCCCAGTGGGCTGCTGTGGAGCAGGAATTCCCAGTCCCTTGAAGTGCTGAGCCACGTGTGAAGACAACCCCGTGCCACACCAGGTCAGGTGACCTCCGAGGCCATCCAAGGTGGTGTGGTCTAGCAGAGAGGGCTCCTTTTCCTTCTTCTTATATGCCCTGTTGGCATCGCAGCCAAAATATATCCCAGCCTGCCTACTGCCCCCATCTTTGCTGCCAACTGCCAGCATCCCAGTCCAAGCCATTCTCTCCTCCCTTGGACAGTAGCAGTAGCCTCCTAACCGGCCCGCTGGCCTCAGCAATTAGTAACCCGTGGCCTAGTCCCACCCTCCACAGCAGCCAGAGTGATGTTACTTTTGTGTGTGTGTGTGACTGAAAAACTATTTACTTCTCTATTTTAAATAAAACAAAATTTGACAAATAAAAATTGTATATATTTCTATATACAACACATTTTGAAATATGTATATCTGTGGAATGACTAAATTGAATAATTAACATATACATTACCTCTCATACTTATTTTTGTGTGTGTGATAAAAACACTTAAAATCTACCCTCTTAGCAATTTTCAATAATACAATATATTTTTACTAACTATAGTCACCATGCTATACAATGAATCTCTGGAACATATTCTTCCTAACTGAAATTTTATGTCATTTGACCAATGTATCCCCAACCCTCTTGCCCAAGCCCCTGGTAACCACCATTCTTTATTCTATTTCTATGGGTTCAACTTTAAAAATTTTTATATGCAGGTGAAATCACACAGTATTGGTCTTTCTTGTGCCTGGGTGGTGATAGGATCTCCACCTCTATCAAGACTGAATAGCATTCCATTGTGCATATAACCACGTTATCTTTATCCATTCATCCACTGATGGACCCTTAAGTTGTTTCCATTTCTGGAAATTGTGAATAGTGCTGCAACGAACGTGGGAGTAGAGATACCTCCTTGACTACTGATATCATTCCCTTTGAATATGTACCCAATAGGGGGACTGCTAGATCACATGGTAGTTTTGTTTTTAATATATATATATATATTTTTTTTTTTTTTTTGAGACAGAGCCTCAAGCTGTCCTCCTGGGCAGAGTGCCGTGGCATTACAGCTCACAGCAACCTCCAGCTCCTGGGCTCAAGCGAGTCTCCTGCCTCCGCCTCCCAAGTAGCTGGGACCACAGGCGCCCGCCACAACGCCCGGCTATTTTTTGGTTGCAGCCGTCATTGTTGTTTGGCGGGTCCGGGCTGGGGATTCGAACCCACCACCTTAGGTGTACGTGGCTGGCGCCTTAGCCGGTTGAGCTATAGGCGTCGAGCCGTTTTTAATATTTTTTAAAAATTTCCACAGTGTTTTCCATAATGGCTGTACTAATTTACATTCTCACTAACAGTGTGCAAGAGTTCCTTTGTCTCCACATCTTCGCCAACGCTTGTCTTTCATCTTTTGAATATAGCTATGCTAACAGGTACAAGGTGATAACTCATTATGGTTTTAATTTACATTTCCCTAATGATAAGTGGGAATAAGCATCTTTTCATATATCTGTTGGCCAGTTGTATGTCCTATTTGAGAAATGTCTCTTCAGGTCGTTTGCTCATTTCTTAACTGGGATATTTTATTATGAGTTGTTTGAGTTCCTCATTTATTTTGGATATTAATTACCTATCACATGTATAATTTGCAAATATTATCTCTCATTCTGTAGATGGCTCTTTCTCTATGTTGATTATTTCCTTGGCTTCAGAGACACTTTCTGACTTGATAGAATCCCACTTATTTTTGCTTTTTAGGCCTGCACTTTGAATAAAGTTCATATATAAAAACTCATTGTCTAGAGCAGTGTCATGGAGTTTTGCCCTATATTTTCTTCTAGTAGTTTTACAGTTTGGGATCTTACATTTAAGTTTTAATCCATCTTGAGTTGAGTTTTACATATGGTCTGAGATAAGGGTCTGATTTCTTATGCCTATGGATATGCAGTTGCTCTAATATAATTTGTTGAAGAGATTGTCCCCCTTCCTCACTGTGTGTTCTTTGGCAACTTTGTCAAAAAACAATTGACCACAAATGTATGAATTTATTTCTGGGCTCTCTATTCTGTTTCCTTGGTATATATGTTTTTTTTAATGCCAAGACTATGCTTTTGTGGTGTATTCTGAACCTAGATAATGTGAAACCTCCAGCTTTTCTTTTTGTTCAAGATCTCTTTGGTTATTCAGGGTGTTTTGTGACTCCACATGCATTTTAGGATTGTTTTTTCTACCTATCTGAAAAACGTCATTGGAATTTTGATAGGGATTACATTAAATCTATAGATCACTTTGGGTGATAATATGTACAATTTAACAATATTAATTCCTTCAATCCATAAAGACAGGATAGCTTTCTATTTATTTATGTCTTCTTCAATTTCTTTCATCAACATTTTATAGTTTTCAGTGCACAAGTCTTTTTATTCCCTGCATTAAATTTTTTCCTAATGTATTTTATTTTTATAGCTATTGTAAATGTGACTGTTTTGTGGGCTTCAAGGCTCCATGAACTCTTAAAATTCAAGAGTGTGGGTGCATTTCTGCATACAGAGTTTATGGCTTTTATCCAATTCTCAGAAGAGTCTGAGCTTTAGAAGATAACACTCCCATCTAACTGGCCATTATGAGAAAAGCCCAAGCTCAGGAAGCAGAGCAGTGAACCCATCTTCTGCCATTGTGGTCCCAGAGGAGGGCATCACCCCCATCTGGGGAGAACCATACAACAGTAACAGCAATAACCTTTCTCAGGCTCCATGCATTGTGTCAAGCTACCTTAATTCACTTATCCTTCCCATAGCTTATAAGACAAGTACTAACATTATGAAACTCACGTTATAGATGAGGAAACCAAGGTTTGGGGAAGTTAAGAAACCAGTCTATTCATGAAACTATAAAAATACTAGAAGAAAGTGCAGGGAAAACTCTTGAAGAAATTGGCCTGGGCGAATATTTTATGAGGAGGATCCCCTGGGCAATTGAAGCAGCATCAAAAATACACTACTGGGACCTGATCAAACTAAAAAGCTTCTGCACAGCCAAGAACACAGTAAGTAAAGCAA
>NW_003852416.1:146382-177618 GCF_000181295.1 Otolemur garnettii
TGTTTATTGCAGCCCAATTCATAATTGCTAAGTCATGGAAGAAGCCCAAGTGCCCATCGACCCATGAATGGATCAATAAATTGTGGTATATGTACACCACAGAATATTATGCAGCCCTAAAGAAAGATGGAGACTTTACCTCTTTCATGTTTACACAGATCGAGCAGGAACATGTTCTTCTTAGCAAAGTATCTCAAGAACAGAAGAAAAAGTATCCAGTGTACTCAGTCCTACTATGAAACTAAAGTTCATGTGAAAGCCATAACCCAATTATAGCCCAAGAATATGGAGAAAGGGGAAAGAGAGGGGAGGGAAGAGGGAAGGATGGGTGGAGGGAGGGTAATTGGTGGGACCATATCTACCGTGCATCTTACAAGGGTACATGTGAAACTTACTAATGTAGAATATAAATGTCTTAACACAATAACTTAAAAAATGCCATGAAGGCTATGTTAACCAGTTTGATGAAAATATTTCAATTGTATATAAAACCAGCACATTGTACCCCAGACTGCATTAATGTACACAGCTATGATTTAATAATTAAAAAAAAAGAAAAGAGACCATCTATTGTCACAAAATAACAGAACGTGGATTCAATCCCAGTTCTGATCACAGGGCCACCTGCTTAGCCACCACCCCATGTTCCTCCTATAGCTAGAAGCACTTGCCACCCCTCAAGGGAAACCAAGAGTGCTATTATTACAAAGAGCTATCAAAATCGAGTCTAAAATCTGGTGCCAGAAAGTCCCAAAGATTTTGTCTCTGGCAAAATCTGATTTTAAAAAAAGAAAAGGAAAAGAAATTCAGATAAGTTCCCAAGATTGTACCATGGGAAGAGGCAGTTCTGATGCCTGGTGTGCGTATATCTCCCAAAGAACCATTGTGCATCTTAATTACAGGAAAATCAATGGGTACAATAGTCCCTGTTGACTCTTTACGCACTTAATTATGGTCTGCTCAAAGGTGAAAAACCCATATTCTCCACCCCCTGTCAAGACTGCTTTCTCAAGGCTTACAATTCAACCCAACTCAACCATAATCTGCGTAGCACCTACTTACTACCTACAGGGCAATAAGCTCGAAGCAACCTGAGAGGGAACAGGTCACAAAGATGAATAAAACATTTCATATATCCTTCCTGGCAAATATATGTGGGTAATTTTTGTGTAACTGATATAGTCCTGAACATTAGGTGCTATCATTGCTCTAAATATTTCTGAGGGATAGCTGTGAAGGATGCTAACAGTGACACCAGTGGACCTGGCATGTTATGAGCGCTGCCTCAAAATCTTACAGCAGTTCTATGAAGTAGGTTTTATTGGCCCATTTTACACATGAAATAGAGATGAGAAACTTGCACGTAACTAATCACTAAGTGACTGAAACAGTGTAAGCCCAGTTCTTACCTCCTCCTGGAGAGGCCACCCTACTTCCCACAGCCTCCTGCTGAGAACCCTTTCCTGTAAGGTGAAAGCAGTTCCTAGTGTTTCTCTTCTATCTCCTTGGTCTTCCAAGTAGCAAACGCAAAAGTCATAAAAGAAATAGATTTTAATTCTAGATTTTAGCACTGTGTGACATGGGTACACAATCTCAAAAGGGTCAAACTTTGGGTGACAACTGTCTTTTTCAATGTCACTTGTTCGTGTGCAATTCACATCTTGAACTGCAAGCACAGGCCTCATGGTCAGCCCACCTCCTGCTTATATAACACCAGCCAATTTAGCCGGCTTCCCTTGTATGAAAGTAAGCATGAGAAATTGTACAGGGACATTATCTAGTGTGCCCATCTTTACACTGCAGTTAATCATTACAATATTTCTTCACAGCTTGAACAATGCCAGTAATATATAACACAAAAATAATCTGCCAGAAAGATTAGTTTTCATGACTCCATGTTATATAACAACCAAATTGCAGACATTCAGGTTATCAAGCTCTTGCATGGTGGGGAAACGCCTTGTCCCAAGAGTTATTTTATTATTATGAATAACTCTGATTCCCAAATGCTTTCTAGGCAAAGTCCACCATCCTCTATTTTTCAAACATCAGGTTCCTAAGAGTCACACCTTATCAAGTTACGGTATACCAGATATTGCATAAGATCTAATGTAAGGCATTGAACAGGTGCAATAATAAATTTTAATTTACTGAAATTGACATATGCTGGGGATGCCATAAATGCCTACTGCTGTTATTCCTAATTGTTAGTAAAGGGCAATTATGAGATAACCTTTTGTCATTCTAGACTGTTCTATACAGAAATTTAAAAAGAAAAAATAATCACAGGAACTAGTTGGTTCAATATGGGCATACTAAGCCCCCAAATTTATGCTAATTAAGTTCATAAAATGGCTAACATTGCTGACATTTTGAAAAACTTTTGTCCAATAAAGAGAAAAGTGATCCTGTTCTCAAATTCCCCCACCAGAATCAAGGGGTCTTGGATAGGTTTGGGAATACTAACACTTTTTAGGTAATTCTAATTCAGGTGATTTTTGAGAATTGCACGTGGATGGGATATAGTCGACATATCTTGGGACAGGGCAGGCCCTCCCCATTGCCCATCTGCAATGCCTTGGGGCTTGCCCACATCCTGGTGCAGGGGACAGTAATTCTAATAGTAATAGTTCTAGCTCTTGCTCTCCACTCTCCTTTTCGGAGACAAGAGCTAAGGTACAATGATAAATGCCACTTTAACCTTGGGGAAATGTTGGGTCCAAGGAAGCCTCCCAAATTAACCCCAACCGACAAACTCGAGACTCGCTCCCACGTAAAGGGCATAAGATGAGATTTATTACAGACCCGGGAAGCCCGGGGGCCCCAGGCCTGGACTCTCCTGGCATACAAGCCGAGGACGAGCCCCGAACTCGGGGTGAAGGCAGTTTTTATGGGGTACAGAAAGCAAGAGGGGTAGGGTCGGATACGAGTACACTTTTCATTGGTGGTTGGTGATTTCATTAGTAAAGGTGAATTTGGATTGGTACAGGTAAGGGGTGGAGGGTCCCTTAACCGGGGGCTAGAGTTGGTGCAACCTGGTTACCTGTATTTCAAGGTAATAGAAACTTATCTGTTGCCCAGGGTGGTACTATTTGGTTGAGTAACTATGAAAGGAATGAGAAAGGTTGCAGGGTGGGCCCTGCGGGTGTGGTTTAAGCAACTAGGAATGGAATGGGGAGGATTATAGGGTGGGCCCTGCAGGCCAGGGCCCAGGAACAGTAACTTATGTGGAAACAACAAAATGGAGCTGATCTGGTCCTCACAGAATGTGGCTAATTGATTTGCTTAGCAGTTCAAAGGCAAAGATAGGGAGCTTTGACTCATGGAGGCTGGCAAGATTAGAAGAGTTCGCCGAGCTCCTCCTCATCCCAGAAACTCCCGGCCCCTTGGCATTGACAGTCTTGGTCTTATTTCCTCCCTCTTGGCAGCTCCCTTCACCTCTCGGGGCTCTAGCTGCCTCCTCTTCTTGTACTTCACTTGGAGTTAAATTATATTTGAAAATGTTTTCGTCATCACTGCCATTCACTTAAAAAGAATCAAGGGGCCCCTATTTCTAGTTTCATTTGTAAAAGCTTACTACATTTGTTTGTCTTTTGTTTTGTATTACCAGATTTTTTCTTTGCATGATGTGCTAGGGACTCTCAGTCACTAGCTCATGACTACTCACCTTTTTTGTGCAAGCTTTTGAGCTGGGACCTCGTGACACACAACAACATAGACATGGTTTTCTAGAGCGCAGAAGTATATTTTACTCAGGTCTTCTTAGCCCCCCAGAGAGGCAGTCTCAAAATGTATCTACTGAGCTGAATTAAGTGCTTCCAAGCTGCTAGAACTTACATGCTGGCTGGAGAGGTGGAGACAGGTGCAGAGTAAAGAAGACCTGAGTTTCCCACAGCTCCTGCAACAAGAGTAACTCAAGACAGCACATTTATTATCTTGTGATTGGAGAAGTCAGAAATACACAACGGGTCTTGTGGGCTAACTCAAGATGTCCCAGGGCTGGAGGATCTAGAAGGGAATCCATCTTCTTGCCTTTTTCAGCTTCTTGGCACCCAGCACTCCTTGGCTCGAGGCCCCCGCCTCTGTCTTCAAAGGCCATCACTCCAATGTCAGTTTCTTGTCCTCACATCTCTTTTTCCTTCTAACCCACTTGCTTCCTTCTCATAGGGAGCCTTGTGATTACACAATGTATACCAGACAATCCAGAAGAATCTCCCTATCCCAAGATCCTTAATTTAATTATACATACAAAGTCTCCTTTGCCATAATAAGGTAACATTCATGGGTTCTAGAAATTAGGATGAAGACCTCTGGAACGAGGCATTATTCTGGAAAGAAAAGCTCCTTAGGTGGGAATGGCAGGGGCTGATTTGGGAGGAGAAAAATCTTTCCAGCCAAGCCACATAACAAGACAGGTGTGGTAGGTAAGAGCACACGTTTTGGAGTCAGGCAATCCCGAAGCCTTAGTTTCCTTACACGTAGATTAGGATAATAGCTATTTCATAGGGTTATTGTGAGGGTTAAATAAGACCATGTACATAAAGTGCCTGGCACGTGGTGCCATGGGTCTACCGCACAGGACACAGAAAGACAAAGGGCCTTAGAAACCTCAGAGATGATACCCAGTTTAACTGCTCCTTCCACACTGTTCCCCTCAAGGCTGAAAAGATACAGCAGAAGACAAACTGTCAAGGGAAAATGTAACATCCTCAGAGTAACCATGAAAACAAATTTGGTGCCATTCTCCTTCCCAGAAATGGTAAGTTCCACAACCAGTGGTGGAGGTCTCCTGCCAAATTACTTGGCTATTTCCATTCAGAATCAAAAAAAGCTGGGGCTGCAGTCAAGCCAAAGGAAATGCCCCCGGCTCCAATCAGGAACTCATCTCCATAGCGACCAGCTCTGCACTGTAGCTGGGCAGTGGCCGTCTAGGGACTGGTGGGGCTGGCTATTGTCCTCACCAGCAGGAGGGAAATACTCCCTCCCCAGGTTTCCTCAGACGAGGGTCTCCTTTAGAACGCTGGTGTGGGTTACTGAGAAAAGTAAGTCTGACAGGGACTGGCTGCTGGTAATGATCCCGGAGGTGGGTGACTGCCTCCTAGGTGTGCAAGGCTGATAAGCTGATGGGGGCTTGGTGTCCCCCACAAAGTTCACACGTTGAAACCTGATCCCAAATGCAATGATATTTGGAAGTGGGGCTTGCAGGTGATGAGTTGGGATTAATATCCTTATTATGAAAAAGGACCAAGGAGAGATCCCTTGCCTGTGTGAGGACAGAAAAGACAGCTGTCTGTCAACCAGGAAGAAGAGGGCTCTCACCAGACAAAACCTGCCTGCGCCTTGATGGTGGTCACACTGGGCTGCTGGAGGTGGGACAGGAAGGGAAGAGGACTTCCTTCTCAGGTGACAAGATTTTTCCAGCCGTCAGATGAAGCTGATGGAAGCAGGCCCAGGCATCAGCATGTTTCCTCAAGACTTGGGTTCTCCTGGTTGCGTAAACTTCAAGATAAGTTACAACCACAGGTGTTTCCCTCTGAGAGCTGGTTTTTTTCTCTCTACATCAGCTGAAGTGGTGCAACTGGGACCCTAACAAAGTCCAGATTGACCCTTTCAATAAGGCAATGATTTGGCCCTACTTAACCCCTGGTTCAGCTTCCCCTGTGAGTCTTAAGTTTGATTGATTCCTGTGCTATGTCCTGCTGCCTTCCAAATCAATGGAGGTGGCTCAGGATAAAAACACATTACAAAACTGGATATTTGAGGACACCAGAATAGAGGTGGGGCAGGGGCAGAGAATGAAGAAACAGATGTGGCTCTGGAGAGGGTTTGAAGACTGCTAATTTAGAAACAGAGTTGGTGTGGGTCCATGTCTGCATGAATCAAGACTCCTGTGGTTGCAAGAAACAGAAACTTAACCAGAATCCTCAAGTGAAAAGGGCACTAATTGGGGCCTTGCTTGAATGTAACCATTGGCCTCCCTGCCCACCCCCCTCTTCCCTTCTCTTTCTCTATGCCCTCTCCCCGTAAGGGTTGAGTTCCCAAGTCCTTCTTCAGAGAGCACAGGTCAAAGATACTTAGGTGGTTTGTGCTTCTCCAGGATACATCCCCAAACTTTGCCTATAAACTTTGATTGAGATCTTTGCCTTGCTCATTTATTCTGAGTGTCAGGTGGATTCTGGATGGCCAAGCAGGCAGAACTAGGCCAAAAGAGCAGAACTTACCAGGACTGAGGTTTTTGAGCCCATGTAAGATTGAGTTGCCTGTGGGATGAGAAATCCCTACTCCTAGAGGTGCACACTCAGCCAGACACTCCATGGTAGAGTATTGGGGGTGATAGATACCCACTCCTGGAGGTGCACACTCAGCCAGACACTCCATGGTAGAGTATTGGGGGTGGTGGATACCCACTCCTAGAGGTGCACACTCGGCCAGACACTCCATGGTAGAGTATTGGGGGTGGTAGATACCCACTCCTGGAGGTGCACACTTGGGCAGACACCTCATGGTAGAGCACTGGAGGTGGTGGATACCCACTCCTGGAGGTGCACACTCGGCTAGACACTCCATGGTAGAGTATTGGGGATGATGGATACCTGCTCCTGGAGGTGCACACTCGGCCAGACACCCCATGGTGGAGTATTGGGGGTGGTGGATACCCACTCCTGGAGACACACTCAGGCAGACACCTTATGGTAAAGTATTGGGGGGAGTGGATACCCACTCCTAGAGGTGCACACTCAGGCAGACACCTCATGGTGGAGCACTGGGGGTGGTAGATACCCACTCCTGGAGGTGCACACTTGGGCAGACACCCCATGGTGGAGTATTGGGGGTGGTGGATACCCACTCCTAGAGACACACTCAGGCAGACACCCCATGGTGTCCCCACTCCTGGAGGTGTCACTCAGAGTGGACAGCCCAAGCTAGGTAAGATGACTCCCCAAATTCCTTCCAGTCTTAGGGTGGAGCCCCTAGTGTCACAGCCCTCCTTCAAGGGTCTGGGCTGAAAGACTGCCAGAGCTCGACACTGGGAACAATGTGTCCCACAACAGCCCTCATCATGGGACCTGGAGAACCTCTCCCCATGGTATGTGGCCAATCACCGTGTGAGATGCCCTCTCCTGTGCCCTGCACATATCTACACAACACATAGGAAAGCTTAAGGGCCCCCATCCTCCTGCACTCTGAACCCCAACACCACCAGGAAATCGAAAAATAAATTGAGTCATATTCATATGATAGGATACTATGCAGATGTCACCTGGTGTGAAATATAAATATATATGTGCACACACATACATACCTACGTACATACATGTACATATATGTCTCTCAGTAGAATAGAGCTCGACACAAAGCTGAGTGATAGCAAAGTTGTATATTATTCTATTAATATTATTAATACCATTAAACACTATTAAAACCATTAAATACTGAGTTCGCAAATCCCTCTTCAGAAAACAAAGGTCACAGACATGTCTGTGGTTTGTGCTTCTCCCGAGTACATCTTCAAACTTTGGCCTCATAAACCTCGATTGGCTGAGTTCTTTGCCTTGAAAATGATATCATATATAAAATAATACGCACTACCCTGGGATATGTATGTAACAGATACATGTATGAAAAATATGGCACCAAATTAATGGCAATGGTTGCCACGGAGGTGAGGAGGCAGGAAGAATAGGATTGGGTGGAGGTGATCAAAGGATCTTTCTTTTTTTCTTATGAAAAAGTAAATAGAACAGAGTGTGAATTGTGTAGTCTGATGGTCTGATTAGGTTGAGAGGCGGAAGCAAACTGAGGCCCCACGGCATGGACTCCTTTGCCCCATTGTCTAGGATGCTCATCAAGGTGCACATGCCAGGCTGTCTGCACACGCTCCCAGGGCTGCCCAGCGCTGGACCTGAACCTCCAGACTGGACCACCAGACTGGACCACCCAGACTGGACCACCTGAACCTCCAGACTGGACCACCCTCCTCAGCAGCCTGCCATCTCTCAGCCCTGGTATCCCAGCAGCTTCAACCTTTAATGACAGGGACGGCTCAAACCATCCAGGGACAGTGAATTGCTGGCTTAGTGATTCACACCAGCTCCCAAGAAAGCAGCTGATGGGAAAGTGGTGGGGCTTGGCAGGGGTGGAAACAACAGAGGGAGAGGAGGCTGCAAATTAACCTTCTTGCCACCCTGGAAAAGACAGACTTGTCCCGTGTCCAGTTCCCAGCTTTCTTCCTGATAAGAAGAGGGCCCAGCATGAGGTAAGAACAGATCTGATCCCTCCCCCCCACCCGGCACCCTCCCCCCCTGCCCCCCGCAGGGATCCACAGGTACTTGTTGACATGCAGAGTCCCAGACTCTGCCCAAGACAGGTCTGGGAGGGGCAGGGGGATTCTCAGACCAGGTGTGGCCTTGTGGACAGACGACTGTGTTTTGAACTGGATCACAGCCCAGCACCATGGGGGAGATAATCAAAACTGGCAGTTACCAAAACTGGGAGAACTACAAGCAGGGAAGATAAATACAGCAGAAGAGGACAGACACCACCCAAATTAAAGATCAGGGAAGTGCCCTAGTCCTAAGTGATGCTTCCCTGCCCATTAGTATAAAATAGCCCACATTTTAAATCCCATGAAGCCAGAGATAGCAGGTGCTTCCACAGACAAGGAGGAAGCTGGATTTCCCTGACAGTGTCTGTAGGCGCTTCCCCACTGTTGCACATTTTTCATTCATTCTCCAACCGTTCATGTCCACTGCACACCCTGCCTTGGATGGAGGCCTGGAGGGTCTGTGCACAAGGTCCCTGCTCTCACGGGGGTTATATTTTAGAGGAAAAAATAGCAATGAACAAGGAAAACAATGACACTGGTGCGTACAGAAGGGCTGGGTGTGGCTGGGGCACAGAAGGGAACAGAAAGTGGTCGGTGGGCTCTGGGCCACCTCCCTCAGCAGACAGCACTGCCCACAGTCCAGGCTGGAGGAAGTTGCCTGCTCTGCCAGCAGATGCCCACGTCAGTCCTTTCAGGGTTGCTTCCCCAGGTCAACTGATAGCTCCCTGGTGTTTCACGAGATCAGCTCCCCCCCTGGTGGACATACCTCTGCCATCATTACAGACACTTTTTTTTTTTTTGGACCAGAAATAAGGTCTCACTCTGTCACCCAGGCTAGAGTGTAATGATGTCATCATAGCTCACAGTAGCCTCAAATTCCTAGGCTCAATGGATCCTCCTGCCTCAGCCTCCAAAGTAGCTGGAACTACAGGTGAGTATCACCATCCTTCCTAATTATTTAAATTTTTTTGAAGAGATGAAGTTTCACTATGTTGCCCAAGCTGGTCTCAAACTCCTAGACTCAAGCAATCTTCCTGCCGCCTCAGCCTCCCAAAGTGCTAGGATAATAGGTGTGAGCCACCACACTCCACTCTCAGTACCAATTTTTTTTCTTTCTTTTTTTTTTTTTTTAGAGACAGTCTCACTTTATCGCCCTGGGTAGAGTGCCATGGTGTCACAGCTCACAGCAAACTCCAACTCCTGGGCTTAGGCATTCTCTTGCCTCAGCCTCCTGAGTAGCTGGGACTACAGGGGCCCACCACAATGCCCAACTATTTTTTGTTGCAGTTTGGCTGGGGCCAGGTCAGAACCCACCATCCTCTGTATATGGGGCCAGCACCCTACTCACTGAGCCATAGGCACCGCTCCTCAGTAGCAATTTTTAATGGGATCTTTCCTGCTCTCCTAGCCTAACAATAAATATTTTAAGTGTTCTGGGCCTTAAGTGCAATTGTACTATTCAGAATTTTGAGAGAAACAGAGCCAATACGATGTACTTAGAGACACTCAAAGGAGATTTATTATGAGAGCTGGCTCATGTGAGTATGGAGGCTGAGAACTCCCACATTCTGCCATCTGCAAACTAGAGGCTCAGGAAAGACTGTGTCGTTCAAGCCCAAATGTGAAGCACCAGGCGTGATGATATCCAAAGGCAGAAGATGGATGTTGCCACTCAAGTAGAAACAGAAAATCCGTCCTTCCTCTGCCTTTTTGCTCTCTCCACAGGCTGCGTGGTGCCCACCTTCAGGGGTCAGAGTGGATCGTCTTCACACTATCTCCTGATCCAAATGCTGATCTCTTCTAGAAACACCCTCAGAAACACATCCAGCAATAATGTTCTCCCAGCCATCTGGGCAACCCTTAGCCCAGTCAAACTGACACATAAAACTAACCATCACACCCACAAAGAGGAGGTCGTGAGTTCCAAAATGAACCAGTGGCAGGAGGGGCCCTATGCCAGTAGGGACCAGGTTGTACCAGACTTAGCAGCCTGAGCATCAACCAAAGGGCTTGGAGGGATGAACGAAGGTGGGGAGGGGCACTGGTAGCCAGGCAGGTGCGCCTGGGACAGGTAGATAGTGCCCAGAGGCGAGAGGCACCACCCAGAGCCCAGCAGGCAGGTAATAGCAGCTGCATGGAGAAGAGGCAGCTCTGGTCTTGGTCACAAGAAGGCACTGCCCTGCACCCCACCCCAGGAGGGGGGTCTGTGTACCAGGGTATGGAAACACACGGGAAGAGGCCTATGGGGGGCATTTCATGGGGCCACATCACCTGAGGCAGTGTGTGTGTCTATCTCATTGCAGCCCCCCAGCCACATTAGTCAAGAACAGATTTCCCTTCATGGAAACATATGTTGCTCTCATGGGAAGAGGATGGGTTGGGAAGAGTTGGCAGGGCAAATGGGGAGGACTGCAGCTTGGAGCCACATGGGAGCCACATGGGAGCCACATGGAAGCCGTCCGCCACATTACTGGCAATTGAATCTTCTAATAGAGTACCTTCCTTTGGGAAGATCTCGCTGCTCACCTTTGCCCAGGACACCTGACGTGTATCTGCAACCTGGGCCAATGTGGGCCCCACTGGGGGACAATCACAGGGTCTTTTTCTGGGTCCGGCCGGCACTGCCTCTGGCTATAGGGCTTGATTTTGAGACTCATATTGTTCACTTTTTAAAAAACATTTTAATGAATAGACTTTGTTTTAGAGCGGTTTTAGCTTCACAGCTAATTGAACAGAAAGTAGAGATAGTGCCCATAGGCCCCTGCCCACCCTCCCAGGGTCCCCCATTACCAACCTCCCTGCCAGAGAGGCACACCAGTTACAGTTGATGAATGTGGACCCTCACATCATCATCACCCAAAGTCCAGAGTTTACACTAGGGTTTATCCTTGGTGTTGTATATTCTACAGATTTCGACAAATGTATGTGCCCATCATTACAGATTCATAGAAAATAAGGGTACTCTTTGCCCGACCTGTTCATCCCACTCTTTTCCTAACATCTGGAAACCCCGATCTCTTTACCATTTCTATAATTTCACCTTTCCCAGAGTGTCTTTTACAGAGGGTGCCAAAGAAATGTATAACATTTTAAGAAGAGAAAAAGACTATTAAAATTGTAATACTCAAGTTACGTTTAACTTCTGCAATTATAAGAGGTGTTCAAATGTGACTTGTCCTCATATTTTGTTATCAGTATGCACTGAGTACTATGATTTTAATAGAGTCTTTTCCTTTCTTAAAATGTATATGCATATTTTGGCACCCTCTGTAGTTGAAATGATGCAATTTGCAGCCATTTCAGACTGGCTTCTTCGCTTAGCGATATGCATTTAAGTTTCCTCCACGTCTTTTCATGGCTTCATAGCTCACCTCCTTTTAGCACTGTATAATATTCCACTACATGAATGTACTGCAGTTTGTTTCTCTATTATCTGCTGAAGGACAGCTTAGATGATTCCAATTTTTGGCAATTAAGCTTGCCATAAACCTCTACGTCCAGGTTTTGGGTGGTCCTGCATTTTCTGTCCAGATGCTTTTAAGCATTTTTATTCTTCATGAATTTTCAGTTTAATACCCTTTAAATAATTTTTACTGATGATGAAACTGTGGCTGATAAATATTTACCCACTTCCCCATACAAATCCAGGATAGGAGTCAGGCTCTGGAGCTCCAGACCACTCAAGCCACAAGACTCTGCTTAGGTCATCAACAGATGCACAGTGGCCCCTGCAGTGGGAATCAGTGGAAGGTACTGGAGGCAGCTAGCCTGGTTTCCACCCTCTGCTTTGGCTTAGTAGGTCTGAGACACTGAACAAGAAAAGCTACCTCTCTGAGTTTCCATTTTCTTCCCTAAAAAGAGGGGCAGCAACATTGACTAGGGTGCATTGGAAATTCAAATGGTTGGTGACACAACACAGCACCAGGTACAAAACTGGGGCTTGATAAAAGTGCACAAGAAGAGGTACATGACCAAAATTAAAAGTAGAAACAGATTTGACAAGCCCCTAATTCCCTCTCTTGAGGGAACATTCTCTTCAAACTCCCCTTCACATTGATCTGCTTACGTCAGTGTATGGAAGCTGCTCATATGGATGCCACCTTTATCAATTTCAGTCATCAAACTAAAGTCAGTGCAATTAACTCATGAGGGAAAGAACAAGAATAATGAAGCAGAAAATAGCTTAGAAATTGAGGAATCTTGATCACTGGCATTTCTAATGCAGTTGGGTCCTATGTGATTTCTTGGCCTTCTCTTACTTGAGTTTTCTAGCAAGAGTTCTCTATGTGCAGCAGCAGGCCTTTTATGACAAAGCTTGTTTTACACCCATGGGATCCTTTCAGACTTGGTGGTTCAGATCTAATAACTCATCTGAGGATAACACAATGGCAAAGGCACAGAGACGGACCTGGCGCCTGGGAGCAAACAGAGCCTGGGCATTGTGATGGGGAAAGAAATGTCCCCACAGGTTCTCTCTCTTACTGCCCACAGCATTCATGACCTGTCACAGGTGACCATGCCCATAAAACAGGGTGTGAACTTTTCAGTCTTGCAAAATCATCATCACAAACCAAGCACTGAGCTTACTTTGGGCTGACTTCACTGCATCAGAGTTGAGCCCACAGAAAATTATACCACAGTCAAAAGTGTGTCTTTAGGTATGTCACTGGGCCTCAAACAAAGGGGAAAATGGCCTAGGAGTTAAGAGAAAGGGCTCCAGACACCCTGGGTTCCAACTTGCCAGTGACCTTTTCTCCTTGCTGTGTGACTTCAGGCTGATGACTTAGCTGCTCTGTGCTTCTATGTCCTCATCTTCTAAATGGGATCCTAATACCTGCCTCACCTGTGAAGTAACCCACATACAGCACACTATCACTGTGGGGGGTGGTGGGTGAGGAGGAGGAGACGTGAGTGATGTGCAAGAGCTTACCTGACCCAATGAGACATAGTTAACAGCTATTTCCACAAAGAGATAAAGGCACTTTTTAAAATTAAAAAGGCATTTTTTAAACAAAAACTGCATTGGTCAGTGCATTTCACTTGATCGTGGCTAATTCTTGAAAGGGACCCTGCACCGAGGTGATCATTTTTAAAAGTTCCCATGATGTGCATGATGCAATGGTACATTTCAAAACGATGAAGAAATGAGTATAATTGAGATGGATGTGTTATTTCATTCAATGTAAACATTTCACACTGTATATCGAAGCAGTACCCTCAACCACATAAATGCATCAATGTACAAAGTTACAATTTAATAAAAAATAATTTAAAAAAAATAAAATAAAAGCTCCCATGGTAGAAAGGCCTCCTCGGTGTGCCTCACCCACACTTTGATGGAAGCACCAGGGCCCTCAGCCTCCCATTTGAGAGTCAGTAGGGACAGCAGTGAGCAGGACATAGAGGGGGTGACAGCCCATGTGGGCTCTTCCAGAACCAGGTCTAGTCGCCTGAAAAGGCTGGGGCCCTTCTGCGGAGTGTCCAGCATGTGGGAGACCTGAGTTCTGGACCGGGACCTGCTCTGCAGTCAGCTGCTTTTCTGTGAGCCGGAACCATGTGGTCTGACCCCCCAAGCATTTCCCAAGGGCTCAAAGTGAGAGAGAGGTCTTACCACCTTGAGGCAGACACACCACAGGGTGATGTGGGGACCTTTTTCAGGGACATCTCTGATTAAAGCTTGTCCTGTCAGGCCAGATAATGCCTTTGAAGGCTCAAGAGAGAAGGAGGTAAGATAGTTGTCAGAACTTTACAGACTCGTGGGCATTCACAAAGCAGTGGTTTTTAAACTCAAAGTGACCATTACCTTCATTGTCTCATGGAGTACAAGACCTACATAGCAATTACAAGGATAGTAGGCAGAGGTGACTGTAAGGTGGATCTGGCCCTTCCTCTTGCTAGTTCTGGACACTTTTTTTTCCCCAAATGCTAAAATGCATGCTGAATACAAAGTTCAGAAGGCCCCAGCTTAGGATGGTTCTGGTATGGAAGTAATATGCCTGCAACAGAAACTAGTTTGAGTTATGACCATTCTGGTTTTCACTTTCAGTACAGTATTCAATAAATCACATTAGCTTTCAACAATTTACTATAAAATAGTCTTTGTACATGTATTAGATGATTTTGCCCAATGTTAAGAATACGCAGGGCTCGGCGCCTGTGGCTCAAGTGGCTAAGGCGCCAGCCACATACACATAAGGTGGCGGGTTCGAATCCAGCCTGGGCCTGCCAAACAACAATGATGGCTGCAACCAAAAAAAAAGCCAAGTGTTGTGGCGGGTGCCTATGGTCCCAGCTACTTGGGAGGCAGAGGCAGAAGACTTGCTTGAGCCCAGGAGTTGGAGGTTGCTGTGAGCTGTGATGCCATAGCACTCTACCCAGGGGGACAGCTTGAGGCTCTGTCTCAAAAAAGAAAAAGAAAATGCAGGTGTTCTATCACATTTAAAGTAGGCTAGGCTAAGCTACGATGTCTGTTAGGTGTATTCTTATAAACACATTTTTTTACTTACAATATTTTAAATTTACAGTGAATTTATCAAGACATAAGCCCAGCATGAGCTTAGAAGCATCTGTATTCACTCCAGCGGCACCAAGGAGTGACAGAGGGTAGAAATGATGGTGCTGGTTACGACAGAGCTCAAGTGTGTGGCTGGTGACCTGCATGTCCTTCCCTGAGTCTTCGACCTCAGACCCAAGGAAGTGCCCATGCTGGCTGCTGGCTACTGGCCGTGGACTGCTTTTTACAAAAGAGGACACAGAAGCTCAGAGGCAGTAAGGGACTTTCCCTGGCTGCATGATTAGTGAAACCCAGGGCTGAGAACAAAAGCCATGATCTGGGGACACTGCCTGCATTGGGCCTTGCCCAGAGTGCTTTGGAGAGCAGCAGTCATAGGAAGGAGTCACCAGCATAGCATGTACACTTGGGGATCCCCTCAGCCCCCACCCCGAGCTCACCCTCCTGTCCAAGGCCTGTGTATGAGGCCCTTCCTAGGTCCTACTGTTGACTCCTCACAGACTGCCCCCAGACACCCCACTGGCTTCAAACTAGACCAGGCCATGCTCCCCCCAGCAGTCCTGGGTGTACTATGGTTAGTTAAAAAGATGCAAAAAGATGTACTCCATGAAGAGAAGCACACTGAAACTGGTCTTCCCTGGGTTTACAGAAGATCTCACCATCTGGGGAGGTGCAGCCCACCTCATGCCATCATGCCATCAGCTAATCCAGACTGGCTGACACCTGCTGGTTGCCCTGTGCTCTGCCCTGTGCTCTGCCCCACTGTGGAAATGGCTGATGGACTTGGCCCCACGGAGCCACAGCCCCATGATGAATCCTGACTCGGGAACCCGCAGTCACACAGCACGAGACCAGCACTGCCACCTCCTGGCAGAGGCTCCTAAAGGACTAGATGAGTAAAGAGATGGCAAAGGAAAGGGAGACAAGAGAAAGCACAGCCTGTTCAGTTCCACACTGCGGAAGTATGGAGTCCAGGAAGGGAAAGGAGAGGTAAGATGGGAAGCGGAGGGTACGTCGCGCAGTTTAGCCGCACTCCCAAGAGCCTGAGGCTGGGCAGGGCTCAGCTGTGTGTTCCCAACTCGGTCCCAGATGTCTTCTCTGTCCCACTCAGCTCCCTACCTCCATCTTCCCCACAAGGACACAACCCACTTCCACCAATGACTAGCTGGGCAACCTTGGCAAGTTGCTTATCTCTCTGAGCCTCAATTTTCTCTTCTGTAAAATGGGACAAATCATTTCTATTCCCTGGAGTTGTTGAGGGGCTTAAATGAGAGATGCTCATAAAATACCTGTACTGTGCTTGGCATGAAGGTTCTTAGCAACAGCACCGCTGCCCCAGTCTACCCCCTGCACAGCACGTCTGTACTCACTCTGCAGTAGTCCTGAGCACTGTGACGCTGCGTCTACATCCCCTGGATGCAGCTCACACACGCCGCACTGCCTTCACTTCACCACAAGACCTCCCTGCACCACAGCAAGGAAGCCTGCGTGCCCACCTGCCAGGGCTCCCAGGATGCTTATCAGCACAGACACCAATCCAATCTAGTCCAGGGCAAGGGGGAGCAGGGGGAGCAGGCTAGAACATTCACAAATGTCAGTGAAAACATGGGTCTCCAAAAAGGGATGGCTCTCTAAGCAAGCATCTGATGGCTCTCCCACATCCAGGTGGCAAACACTCCCAGGTTCTAAGCTGAGTCAGCCTGGGAGGTGGGGGCGATGCAGCCAAGTGACCAGTGAGGAGAGCAGCACCCCCACCCCAGGCTCCCGCCAGTCTGCTTCCTAGATCTGCACAGGGAGCCTGATGCCAGACCACACCCAGAACAATGACAATGACATCGTCAGAGGGCTAAGAGGGAGACCGCCCAGGGCCGCAGATGTCCTTCAAAGCCCCCTTATACCCTTCACCCAGTGCCACAGGGGTCCCTGCCTCCTGATCAGCATGGTCAGGACAGACAGTGGAAACCAATCTGCCCTCCTGGCACTAACCCACACTCGTGCTGTCATCCCTCTGATGTCACTTATAGCCACATTCAGAGTAGTAATCTTTTTTTTTTTTTTTTGAGACAGAGCCTCAAGCTGTCCCCCTGGGTAGAGTGCCATGGCATTACAGCTCACAGCAACCTCCAACTCCTGGGCTCAAGCGAGTCTCCTGCCTCCATCTCCCAAGTAGCTGGGACCACAGGCGCCCGCCACAACGCCTGGCTATTTTTTGGTTGCAGCCATCATTGTTGTTTTGGCGCGTCCGGGCTGGGGATTCGAACCCGCCACCTTAGGTGTACGTGGCTGGCGCCTTAGCCGGTTGAGCTATAGGCGCCGAGCCCAGAGTAGTAATCTTGAACTGGCCTGGCCCATTCATTCACCCAGACCTATGTTCACCCCCACCTCAGCAAGGCTCAGCCCTGACTTCGACAGCATTTGCCAAAATGGGCAGAGCACCCTGGCTGGACAATGAAAACATACCATCCAAGTCTCAGGCCTGTCTAAGGTGTTAGCCAGACGGAGACAAGCACTGTATATTCTGGTGACAACACACGTGGCTGGCCACACTCACCAGCCAGGAGCGTTCTTCCACATCTTCAGTGGGGAAACAGAGTCATAAAGGTAGGTCCATGTACAGGGCTGCCCAGCTGAGACCCACTCAGCCAGGCCTGACAGGCACACCCCAGGGGCTCCTACATGCGGGGACTCTCTCCTGGCCGTTGTCCAGAGCATCTGGCAGGGCTGGGTGGGGACCAGTTGAGCAACCCAAATGTCCTGCTGAAGCCCAGCCATATTGTTCCTTTGCAGGTTTGCAAAAGCTGGAAGCAGAGGAGGCGCCTGGGAGCTGAGATTGGAAAAGGCACCAGTGCACACACACTGGGCAAGCAGGGATGTTCTCCAGGAGACAGAACAGGAGACAGCTGCTGGCCCACCACGGAGGAACTTGAAAGGGCCAGGAAGAACTGGACACCAAGCTGGGGCCACAGGCCCCAGAATCACTTCCATGAAAGTGCACATAGACCCAGGGTAGAGATGGTCCTGAATGTTTATATAGGACCAAAAGACTTGGTCCTAAGAAGCTAAAGATAGGCAGAGGGCACTGCTCTGATGCCCTGGGCTCAAACTGTGGCTCCCACTTAGTTGCTTTGTGACTGGAACAAGATGCTTTATTCTGAGTGTCAATTTCTTCCCCGTCAAAAGGGGATGCCTATAGCATCCACCTCAAGACCCATCTGAGAATAGGCTGATTTAATTAATGTAAATTGTTCAGGATGATGTCTGATACACAGGAAGCACCCAGTAATTGTTAGGTATTACGATCACCATTAAAGACCAGAACAACAGCAGGCTAAGAACATGAAAACAAGAGTAGCCCTATCTCACATGCAAGGGCCACACCTGTGCTGGGAGGCCTTATACTTATTTCCCATTTTACACTGGGGGAAGCTGAGGCTCAAAGATGCTAATTAACACATGTTGGTAATAGTTATGTATGTGTGTATACTGTGCATTAACTAACTCATTTAATCACCACCATTACTGAAGGAAGTAGATGCCATAATTATCCCCATTTTACAGACAGGAAATGGGCACAGAGAGGCTAAGTAATTTCCCAAAGGTCACACAGCCAGTAAGCCGTAGACCCTGGATTTAAATTCAAGTCCATCTAGCTCCAAAAGCTAAGCTCTTTCAACTCAGGGCCCTGCCTCCAGGCTTTGGGGCTAATTTTGTTGTAAAACCTCCGTCACAGCCCAAAGCAAGTAGAAGAGGGAGCCTTTGAGCATAAGGGCAGGGGTGCCAGGATGAGCAACTCCCACCCGATACAGGGTCCCATAGGTCAGTGTAGCCTAATATGAGACCTAATACGTAATATGCCCCCCAAATGTGTCAAGCTGTCATTTCCGTGACCCCGTATGTGACCACATATGAAGGCAAAATCTCCACCTTCACGCAGGGTCCTACGGACTTTCAGGGAGGTGCTGCTGAGTGGTTACAAAAGCGTGTTGGTTACCAGGCAGCGTCCTTCCAGCAGAGCCATCTGTGATCTCACAGGTGCCCAAAAGGCTGAAAAGAGATGGACTCAGGCCGGGGCTGGCTTTAACCTCAGTACCACCCAGGGCATCCTATGCAGCCGTGGCAGCACTTCAGCCCTGGGCACCACCCAGTGAGGATGCTCTCAGGATGCGCCACGGAAGCCACAGACCCATCTGAGTCATCATCTTTCACAGAGAAGGGAGGGAGTGCACAACACACTCCCAGAGCCAAAGGCCTCCCTGGCTCCTTCCTGAGACTGCTAGGTCATCCAGCCAGAGAGCAAAGAGCCACGTCAGGATTGCAACAAGCCACAAGCTGCTCAGCTGCCTGGCGTCAACACTGACAAGGGCCCTGCTGACCTGGATTGCTCCTGCACTTACCCAGGACCTTTGGCCTTCCACAGTCGCTCCAGTTATAAGTCGAACATTATGCATCTATTGGCTGATTAAGGCCTCAAGTCTAGAGAACTGAACCTCCATCCCGTCCAAGGCCCTCCTTTTGACTGCTGACAATTAGAAAGCCTTGGACCCTCTGCTCTTGGCATAAACAGCCCCCTTTTGGGGGCGTGTGCTCCCCACAGGGACCTAGGCCCTGCAATTTTCCAAGTTTGCCTAAAGTTTTGCAACAGTTTTCTTGGATCCAACTTCTCGAACTCTTGCAAAGTTTTCACGGAGATAAAGGTACCTACAATTGCTTTAGGCAGCACCTGTTGGGGGACGTGTAGATGGGAGACCTGCTCTCAACTCTCCAAGGTTTGAGGCCTAGTTCTCATTTCAGAACCCAGGATAATTGAGATCAGCTGTGGCCTCGTGCATTCTGGGGACTTACAACAGGCCCATTCTTGGATTGTGTCCTGATCTCCTAAACAGTCTCCCTTTCCACAAGAGACTGGCTCTCGACTGAAGCTCCAGGGAGGGAGGGCCTGCACCTGTCCTTCTCTGACTGGCCCACACACTTAGCAATGCTTGGCACAGTGCATAGGCCCAGAAAAATCTGTTGATTGGTTGCATGATAGATGGGGTTGACAGACTCTCCCTAGTTTGAAAAGCTCTGGATGCAAATGCACCTATTCTCAAATCCTATTCCATAAAGCCAGGGTGGCCAAGCACAGTCATTCATCACACTAGTGAATCCCATAAGATGATTTTGAGATAGCTCCTGAGATGCGACATGGGCAACGTGGTATAGTGAGGAGCCCCTGACGTCATCATTTCAAGATGCCAAACAGCTGTTGGCGGGAAAGGAAAAGAAGCACACCAGGAAGAAATATATGAAGAAGTATTTTAATAGCTCAAACTCAAGGTCATCGTGCTTCCAATTCTGAAGAGATTCCTAAAAGAGGTGACTCTGGCCTCCTCGGAAGCCAGCGTTCACCCACCCGTGGTCTCCGCCGCGCGTCAGCCTCTCCGGGTGCTGACTTGGAGGAAAGCGTAAACACACCCAGCCCCATTCCGGCTCCCACGAGGCCTTCCTCTCATCTATGCATTGTGTCAACTGCATTAGTTGGACTAAGATGATGATTCAATTAGAGGAGGAGACAAATGCTGACTGTCTAAGCAGGGACAGCCCAAGCTGGCAAGAAAAGCACACTGCGTACATGGGATACAGAAAGGCAGAGCTTCTGCCTGCGGATCTGCGACATTACATTTGTTTTGCCTGAAAACTATGGAGAAGGATTCTTTTGGCCAGGGAGCTTCCGCTGAACAAGCAGAATGGTGGTCAGAAGTCTTGGGTGTCCTATGCCACCAGCCCAGAGTCCTTATGCGTCGTCCACTGGAGAGTCTTTGAGGGAAACATGGAGTCCTGCTCATGCCTCTGCCTATGGGTCGATTTCTTCAGGAACCACCGTGATCATAATGTCTTCGTTGCCCCTGCGGACAACCATGTTCAGGGTGCTTTCCTTTTTAATGACGTCACTGACGTCATTGGCGGAGACTACTGACTGTCCATTGATGCTGATTATGACGTCATTTTCCTTGAGACCACCACTGCAACACAAAGGGAAACACAGTGGTCATATTTCCACTCCTCCTGCTCTGACTTTACATGGACAGAGACACAATTTAAAACCTAAACGTCTGAGTCAGTTACGGTGGCTCATACTTGTTATCTTGGCACTCTGTGAGGTCAAGGTGGGAAGATCACTTGAGCTCAGCGGTCTGAGACCATCTTGAGCAAGAGCAAGACCCCATCACTACTAAAAATAAAAATAGTAACCAGGCATGGTGGTGGGCACCTATAGTCCCAGACGCTCAGGAAGCTGAGGCAAAAGGATCACTCGGCCCTAGGAGTTTGAGGTTGCTGTGAGCTACAATGCCACTGCACTCTAGCTAAGGCAACAAGAGATTCTGTCTTAATAAATAAACAAACAAATAAATAAAGTGGAATTCTGGGTCCTTAAGTGCACCCTTTTGACTGAACCCAAATTTTACAGAACAAACCCTAAATTTGTTTTTAAAATAAAAGATCAACAAAAACACATTAATACAAATAAAATGATTTTATTAAAATAGAAGGTGACAGGTCCCTCACCCCTGGAAACCATCTGTGGATTGCATTTCCTTTTAAGATTTTTTAGGCTAAGTCATCAATAGTATCCACTGCAGAAATGCCTACCAGCCCTTGTGTGGCCCTATGACAGACTGAGCCTAGAGGGGGCTATACACCAGGGACCATCTACCATGTAGCATTACTGTGGCCAGCTGGCATGTAACGGGTCACAAATCAGGAGCAGTTCCTACAGGGATTCCTCCAGGGATGGGTAGAATGCTCAGAAATACTTCCTTCAGGTGGGTTGCCACTGTAACTGTCCCTTGTATAGGACAATACACTACACTGCTACGGTCCTCAAAGCTCCAGCACAAGCCTCTGCAATTTTTTTCTATTTAAGGGGCCAGACAGGAACTATTTCAGGCTATGGGTTCTGACAGAGCTCCTCAACTCTGAGGTCGTGGTATAAAAGCCACCAGAGACAATATTTCAGTGGACACTGAAATTTTAGTTTCATATAATTTTCATATCACAGAACACTATTCTTATTTGAGTTTTTTTTTTTTTCAATCATTTTAAAATGTAAAAAGCATTCTTAGCCCACGGGTCATAAAAAACCAGGCAGCAGGCCAGATCCAGCCCCCCAACCCCAACCCAGGGCATACATATCGTCCCCTGGTCTAGCATTTCTCTGTGGATATGATGGCAACACAGGTGACAAACACGATGGTTGGGGGAGCTGCTGCTTCTCACATTTCCTTAATGGCACCTGAGTTATTTTTCCAGAGGTATTGACAGATAAAGCCTAACCAGTAATAGACACAACCCAAGAAGATTCCAGGAGGAGGTGAGTCCCAAATCCCAGGACAGGATCACTTCTGGAGGTCTTGGGGACCCTGCTCCTTTACCTCTTTCTCCAGCCAGGCATCATCACAAATCCACCCCTGCTCTTCCCACCTGGGTGGTCCTAGTGGAGTGACCCCGCTGTGGATGAGTTCTGAGCTGTCCAACTGTGTTTGCCAAGGACCAATACAATCATCTCAGGCCATAGAAAAAGAACCTTGCTCCCTCCACTCTGCCCCCAGGAACCACAAGAATATTTGGAAAAGGGAAAATGACTGTAACTCACGCTTCCGCTGGGGTATCAGGAATGACTTCGATGATATACGCTCCTGAGAGCACGTCTGGGAAGTCTCGGTGCCGATCCTTCAGCTCTTTGGCTTTGCTGCTCAGGAGAAAATACACCCCATTAGCTAAGGAACAGACTCGCCCCAGACTCAGCCCTCACCAGGCTCCTTCTTGTCCCTGAGTCTAATATAAAATTCCCCCAGGAGTTTTGATTTTTTTGAGACAGAATCTCACCCTGTCCCCCTGGATAGAGTACCGTGACATCATTGTAGTTGACAGAAACCTCAAACTCTTGGGCTCAAGTGATCCTCTTGCCTCAGTTTCCCAAGGAGACAGGACTACAGGCATGAATCATCATGCCCAGCTAGTTTTTCTTTTTTTTTCCTTCTTTTTTTTTTTTTTTTTAAGTAGAGATGGGGTCTCACTCTTACTCAGGCTGGTCTCAAACTCCTAAGCTCAAGCAATCTGCCCACCTCGGCCTCCCAGAGTGCTAGGATTACAGATGTGAGCCACCTGCACCTGAATGATTCTACTTTAAAACTGATCAAAGATTCACCTGGGAACAGCAAGGGAAGTGTTTCAATCATTATTATTATTAATTGACTTATTAACAGCAGCCGGTTTGCAGCCCCAGCTCTGCTACCTTCTAGCAGGTGTTACCTTGGACAGTTACTTAACCTTGCTCTGTCTTCATTTGCTCCCCTGTGTAGTGACAGTACTCTACAACACAGGCTGTTGTAAGGATGGGATGAGGTCATCTCAGTAAGGCCCAGTGCCTGACACAGAGTAAGCATATGATAGTGGGGGCTAGTGTTCCCTGGCACTCACTGATCCGAGCTTGGCTGTACACCCAGGATGCCAGCACTGCTATGACAAGGAAACTGAGGCACTCAGAGGTCAAGTTGTTTCCAAGGTCACAAGGCAGGAAATACCAGAGCTAGGATGAGAACCCAGGAAGCAAGACTCAAGGCTAATGTCTTACCCTACACCTGTCTCTCCTAATTCCAAAGGTAAATAGGTATTGATGTCAGTCTTGACAAATCACCCCATTTGCTGGAGTGCTAAGAAAGCTGCCATCATTCATAATGTGTATCAAAATAGAGCAATATTTCCACAATTAGTTAATAATTCATTCATTATACTACCTGGCACATTAGTAAAACTGTTATATAGTCTGTTCTTTATGACAGTTTTAGCCATGCCAGTTGAGTCTATTACCAGAACTCGTAAGATTACGCCCGAGTTTTTCATCCATGTTAAAACACCAGGATGTTACCAGCCTGCCAAACCCAGGCTCCAACTTCCACCAGCTCAGGGAAAACAAGCCCATCGATCATTCATTCCCTGGTGCTGGGCCTGACCTGGCATTCCCAGAGGCACAGCCCACGTGCTGCAGATCTAATGAAAGGCAGGTGCTCTGGGGGCACTCCCAAAATGTGGGCTTCAACAGAACATGTGGGGAAGGGCAGGCATGAGCCAGGGTGAACCACCCACCCACCCCCTTGTGACTATTCAGGCCAGGCCTATCTTCAAAGAGAAGGGAGGAGTGCTCTAGACAGGAAGGCCTGCTGCAAATGAGGAAAATCAGCTCAGCACAAAGAAACAGAAGGCTAGCACCCTAACCCTAACCCTAATAATGCTCTTTCCAGCATTATTTCAAGTAGAAACTGAGACATCTTAAGGCAGCATAAGGTTTCTCTTTCATGGATGCCCTTGAGCGCCTTCTAAAGTTCAGGTTTATTGAAACGGAAGACACAGACATACATCTCATTTACCTACCTGGACGTGAGTGACATCATTCGGATACCAATATACTTCTTTTTGGTAATGGCTTTTCCTGTATGACAAAAGGACACAGAAGGTCAGCCCAGTTAGCGGATATGCAGAGGACACCAGAGCTAGAGGCCCAATCCTCTGGGCTGCAGTGTGAGGCCAGGGCTTGATGCTCCCAGCTAGGCTATGTCAAATCCACTGCCCACTCAGACCTCAGCTTAGAAGATGCTTCCCGGCCACTCTGTCTCCACTAGCTGCCCCCTAGTGGCCATAGCCAGCCACCCTGCTCCATTTTCTTGAGAGCACTTATTTACTCTCACGATATTATCTTACTCTTTTGTTCACTGTCAGTCCCCCTGCCCCAGCAGAACATGAACATCATTCCTGCAAGGGCCCCTGCTATGCCAGTGGATGGGTTGATAAACATTTGTAGAATGAAGGATCTCTCTGATCTCAAGCTTTCTTACCAGCAAAATAGGCCTAATAATTCCTACCTGACAAGACAAAGGCTTTAAATGACATAAATGAAGAATTAATTGAAATATCATACAGACATCACCTAGGATTCTGGGTGTGAAATTTCCAAATCGCAGCGGAAAAAGGGATAAACATCTGTGTCCTAATACCAGGGGCCTAATAACATGCACTTCTTTTCTTTCTTGATAGAGGACAGCTTGCCTGGCTCAGGAGCCTGCCCATTTTCCCTTCCCCAGATGTCCAAGAGGCAGCTGAGCCACAAGCTAGAACCTCCAGAGCCCCTGAGGTCGTGTGCACCTTGCTTTACCTTTGGCCTGTCGGTCGTGGGACTCAGTTAGGAACTTTTTAATCTTATCAGACGGGATTGCGAAGGAGATTCCAGCCGTCACTTTCAGAGTGTTAATACCAATCACGTCACCATCCTAAAAAGCAAGAAGGATACAGCGTACTGAATCATGAAGGTTTACTGGCAGGTGGGTGTCAAAATAGAGCAGAGAATTCATATGAAAAATGATTTTGAGCTATTTCAGAGAACAAGAGAGGACTGAAGGGAGACCGTCCCAGGGGAGGACAGTGAGCAGCTTCAGGGCACCGGGCAGGGCATGCCAGGTTCAGCCACGGAGGAACTGACGCTCACTCTAGGCCAGCACACAGCAGACACCTCGCCATAAAGCACAGTTTCAAAGTTTATTTGCTCCTTTCACAAGGAATGCATTTCCAAAACCCGTGGGTCCTTCAGGAGGCTGTCCATACCTTGTGCTTCTCCCATTTCTAAAGATCAGAAGATGACTTTGCTGATGTCAAGCAGAAACAACTGTAGAGCCTGGAGATGACATGCTTCTTTACCAGAAAAGTGCATTTCTATTCAGGCAGCAACCCCACCACACACATGGAGCAGGGGTGCACAGTTGTGCCTCGTTTTCTCCACTGAGAAGGGACAGCTGCCAGGAGAGTCTAAATCTCGCCTCATACACTTCTCATGGGCTCTGAGATCTCGATCCCTGACACTGAGGGACAATCTAAGAGGCACCAGCATCCTGGGCCTTGCTAAGATGGCCTCGATGTCATTGTCTATAAATGACCCCAGAGCTGCCCTCTGGCTCTGTCTGAAATTCCAAGGCTTCATTTTTTTTGCTGAAGTATTCAGCGCAGAAGTAAATGAAATCTTTGTGGGTGGGTAACTCCTCCTCATTCCAGCCAGGCCTTCAGGGAGGGTTCCTGGCCAAGGGAAGGAGTTCAGATGAGCCCAGTCAGCTCCCCTGGCAGCCTAGGAGAGACCTAATTTGGATGAGACCCATTCTTGTGACAAGCCAGCAATGGTGACACCTTCAACCTGAAGGCCTGTGCCTTTGCTAAGTCCTGCAGTGGGCCTGAACTTCACTTTACCTGTAATTCTGAAAGGCCTGTCTGTCCCCTGGCATGACATTTCCAATCTTCCACTCCAGCATGCCTTATTCTTTCCAGAAAAGATCAGTAGGATAATTTACAAGGACACAGTATATTCACAGAGCGCACTTTAAAAGAATTAGCTCTGGCAAGCTCGTGTTTGAAAAGAAAGCAAAAACATTTTTTAAAAAGACAGCATGTACACAGATAAAAATGAACAAATAACATACACAGGTATTAAAGGTTCTTACCAGGTTTACTAATGGGCCTCCTGAGTTTCCATACTGCAATTAAACAGAAGTGGGAAGGTTACATGTTCGTGTTGTAACATGGTCTGATCTACTTCCCCACCTGGCTGATTCCTGAGCGGGCCTAGACTGCAGGCCGTGGTTCTTCCCTGAGATGTATTACTGTCAACCTAAATTTGCTGCATAAAAATGATCTTAAATAATCTGCAGTAAGTTTTGGAGCTGAGCATGGTGGCTCGCACCTGTAATCCCAGCATGCTAGGAGGCTGAGGTGGGTGGATCCCTTGAGCTCAGGAATTTAAGACTAGCCTGAGCAAGATCAAGACCCCGTCTCTACTAAAAATAGAAAAATTAGCTGGGCATTGTGGTGGATGCTTATAGTCCCAGCTACTCGGGAGGCTGTGGTAAGAGGAATTGTTGAGCCTAAGAGTTTGAAGCTGTTGTGAGCTATGACGCCACACTGCACTCTGCCCAAGGCGACGCAGTGTAACTCTTTCTCTCAAGAAAAAAATAATGCCATACATGGTAAATGAAGCCCAGAGGCCCAGTGTGGTCTTCCAGAAGCACCTGAGCAGCTTCTCCCTGGGCCGAGGCTGGTTGTGCACCTGCCCCAGCATCACGCAGCTCCGATCTCCACACCCAACCCCTGTGCGACTTGGGCTCCACTGCTGGCACTGGAACGCAAATGGTTTGCTCTAGTTCCATTACTTCATGCAGATTGCAAAGAAATTGGAGGATAAACACCTGTGCTGACTCCAGTCCTCTGGCCAAACCCCACCCCATCCCCAGTGGTGGCAGGGACAGAGGCTCACATTGATGATGGCGTCAGTCTGGATGTAATCCATGTCTGAGTTCCGGAGCCCAAGCTCTTTGCCGCCTCGCTGGGTGGTGCTGACGATCCCGGTGGTGACTGTGTTTTGAAGGGAAAACGGGCTTCCGATGGCTACAACAAACTCTCCTGGCCGCAGCTCCGAGGAGCGGCCCAGCAGCAGGACCGGCAGCTTGCCCTGGAAGCACAATGGCTGGCGCTGCTGAGTGCGTTTAACTGAACCCGAGGGATAAAGGCACAGATCCCATGGAGTGCCAAGCAGGGACAGGGACGGTGACAGAGGCCATTCATTCAGATACACCAGGTCGGAGGAAGCAGCTCAGGACTAACATCCACAATTCTCATTCCCACACAACACAAGCAAACATCAAAGCCACAAGTTAAAGAAACCATATGAAGGTCACTGGAAGCCACTTGGAGGTCTCATCACATCTTGAAGCTGTTGGCACAGACTCACTCTGAAACCTCAAGGCCAGGAGACAGAGTTGATAAAATGGGTTTGGGGTTTGGGGCCCCAAGGAAAGACAGAATGAGTAGTCACCTTGGCGTATGCAGTGCAACCTGCTGAGCTCATCCCCCTATCATACACACACCTGTCTTCAGCCCTGGAGAGCAGGGAGCTGTGCGGCCTGGGAATCACACAGACTTGGTTCAGTGGGCACCTGCGTGCAGGGCGATGCTGGCAAAGAGTGAGGACGGAAGGTGGGGACACCAAGGCCTAAGACACCAAGACCCAAGATGTGGGCTCTCTCTTCTCCTAAAACGATCCCCCTCACCTACCTCTGCTCCCCAGCCCGAGAAGCCCTGATGCCCAGTATCCTCCAAGGGCCAAAAAAAGTTGGGAGTCCCAAACAACTCTTCACAACAAAATTAAGCCAGCTTCAGAGTCACTGGGGCTGAGACTCTGGGGAGAACCACACAAGGGGGTTTCCCCTGTCCATCAGCAAAGGTGCTGGGCCTTTAGGCCAGTACAGCATGTCTATGGTCAAGTGTGTAGACCTCAGGCCAGGCTGCACGACTGAGACCTGGGCCTGAGCTTATAAACACTCAAGTCCTCAGTTTTCTTACCAGGAAAATATACACCTGTCTTGTTGGTCTACTATGAGAATGAAGTGACTTAAGATCTGGGCAGCTCTATGAATAATGCCTGGCTCATGGAAGCTTCATCTAAGTGATGGCTAGTGGCATCAAGACTTAAGCCTGTGTAAACCCAGTGAGGAGAGCTATGCCAGCCATGCTCCCAGGAGCCAGTTCCTATCACCCAGCTGAAGCACAGGTCTGTCTGGACGGTGACCTTTTCCCCTTGGGGTCCCCTGAGGCTGGAGCAGGCAGGGCTGCTGGGGGGGAGCAGCCCCCCACGGCCCCATGTACCTCTAACTCATTGGCAGCCAGCAGCACAGACGCGAGCACAGCATGTTTACCCTGGGCCTGGGCCAGCAGCCCCTGCCAGGAATGACCTCAGTGCTCAGTGTGCAGGGGGCGGGAGCAGGACTGCCTATGTGCACCCGGCCACACAGGGGGACGTCTACTGGGGACACTGCCATTCTTCAGGACCAGGCTGGCTAGAGAGACGTATCTTTCTCGGAGGCCTTTGGGGCACAGGCTGATGGGGCTGGGGCAGCCTGGCTGCCCAAAGAAAGGGAGATGCAAGGCTGGAGGTCCAGCTCAAAGCCAAGAGAGGGGGCCCAGCCCACCTCCACTCAGCCACAACCTGGAAGCCACATCAGAAAATGATGAGGCAGGACTGGTTGTGGAGAGCTTTCTTGGTTGTTTTCTCAAAGACAGGATCTCACTGTGCTGCCCAGGCTGGACTTGCATTTCTGGGCTCAAGTAATCCTCCCACCTCAGCTTCCTGACCAGCTGGGACCTTGGGCACATACCACCATGGGCCTGGCTTCACTATGGAGATTTTAATTTGCATTTAGCCCATTCACATCACTGTTACCCACCTATGCCTCCTAGGAGGAGAGCCTGACCCAGGCTCTGTGTCTCAGAAAGTCCTAAAGGCAACTCTCCATCCAGCTCTTCTTTCCACAGTCTGAGCTTAGACGCAGAGGATACTGGGAAAAACTCGCTGTGAGGACAGAGGGGAGAGGCCCCAAACCCGGGAGCCTGCACGCCGGCCATCCACACTCCCAAGGAGGGCCCGGCCTTCAAGGACATTGCCTGCTGCCCACCACAGGGCCCAGAGCACCCTTTGAACAAGCCTGGCTCAGGTGACCATACTCAGGGCTTGGGCAAGGTGGACACCAGTGACACAAGCCCAAGAAGTGTCCTCAAGAACCAATCCTCCTTCAAACACAGAGGATGAAACATGGACACGTAAGTGGCCATCCAGTTAAACCTACACCGATGGACAACTCCAATCATCATCTTCACATTTTTATTCCTTCAAACATTTCCTAGGTTATGAAGCAAGTAGATACATATGGGGGTGGCAATAAACCCTGGATTTCTGAAAAAGGAATGAGCCTTCTGGCTGCCAGAAGTAAAACACTTTCAGGACAACCTTAGGAATTAGGGTATATTTCCCTCCCCCTGTTTTATGGATGTGGAAACTGAGGCTCAGAGATGGACAGAATACTTAACAACCAGTGAGCAGCCCAGCTAGACAAGAGAAGAGGCATCCCAGGTCCCAGACCTGTACTTCCAGTACATATTAACCTGGAATTCTAATTACGGCCAGAAATCTCTGCAAGAGAATGACATGTTGCAGAGATGTCACCCAGGCCAGATTTACAGCTGTCTCTGAGGTCAAATTGCCTTTGGGGGGCCATTTGGCCACAGGTCCCTGCAGGTGTCGGCTAGATGCAGGAGCACCAAGCCCTTCAGCTCATTTCAGACCCAAGGGGTGCTCATTTCCAGCCGAGAGCCCCACCTCAGGCTGTCTGCTTGGCAGCTATACTTCTGCTGGCCACATTCCTACTTGGTAATTGAGCACTTAATTCCATAGCTGTCTAGACATTCACTCCACAGTGGGGTCTGGGGAGATCCACTGCAGATTCCGCTGGAAACACACAGGGATGCTGCAACCTTGACTTGCAGAGGGTGTGAAACCCTGCAGGGTCCACTCATTCTTAGCCTAACATCCCTCTCTGCTGTCACAGGCTGCTTCTCGAGCTGCCCACATCAAAGCATCTCCAGGCTCCTGGTACAGACACGCTGTCTGAATCTGCCTTTGAAGTGGCACCAGCCACAGTCATCCTGAAGGTGCCATCCCCTTTCCTCTGGGCAACCTCAGCACCTCCTTGGAGCCTCGCAGTGTGCCTGGAAGTAGCTGAGGCAAACACCCATCCTCCACCACAGAGGAGAAAACAATGAAAGAGGAGGGGGAAGGGTGCATGTGGGTCCCAGACCTCATGCCAGATTCTTAAGCTGCTGGGAAAACAAAATACAAACTGGGTATGTGCACAAAAGCAGCAAGGTAGCAAATGCAAACCACTGAGGACACACGTCTCAGAGCCCAAACGGAGACCTGCGCCCTATTAGGAGAGCCCAGAGCTTGTGTTTAGCCCAAGTCCTTCTGCGATGACAGAAATTCTACAGTGAGCCTGTCACACACCAATTCTCATGATCTTAGGAGGGGGGATCCCGGGGGACCAGAAGAGAAAGGACATTGGGTATGAAAAATGTCCCCTTTCCCCCAGCCTGCATGTGACTCAAAAAAGTTAAAGGGTGTCCTCACAACAGAGCTAATGGGAGAAGGACTTTAAGGGCACCCAAATCCAACAGCAGCCTGTGAGCTCGGGCAGGTGTAGAGCAGCTCAGGTGAGGGTGTCAGCAGATGTGGGTGTGGACTCTACCTTCTCCCCGGGTCTACACAGTAAATCACCAAACACTCGCCATCTGCAGGCACTAACCATGTAGTAGATTTAATGCTAAAACTTGGAAAAGAGCGTTCCATAGTACGATTAAGGAAGACTCCTGGCGGCTCGGCGCCTGTGGCTCAAGTGGCTAAGGCGCTACCATGTACACCCAAGGTGGCAGGTTCAAATCCAGCCCGGACCCGCCAAACAACGACGGCAGCAACCAAAAAATAGCCGGGCGTTGTGGC
>NW_003852416.1:177638-197510 GCF_000181295.1 Otolemur garnettii
CTGGGGATTCGAACCCGCCACCTTAGGTGTATGTGGCTGGCGCCTTAGCCGGTTGAGCTATAGGCGCCGAGCCAAATTTAGTAGAGATTAGAAGATCATGCAGGGGGTACAGCTAAATGACATAGGAGGCAAAAATCAGCCAAAGCAAGGGACACCATCAAGGGTTTCTTTTTGGCATTCAAGAAAAGTTCAAAAGCATTTAAGGTAAAAGCTTTAGCTGGGTTTTTTTGAGACAGAGTCTTGGCTCGGTGCCTGTGGCTCAAGTGGCTAAGGCACCAGCCACATACACCTAAGGTGGGGGTTCAAATCCAGCCTGGGCCCGCCAAAACAACAATGACGGCTGCAACCAAAAAATAGCTGGGTGTTGTGGCAGGTGCCTGTGGTCCCAGCTGAGGCAGGAGACTCACTTGAGCCCAGGAGCTGGAGGTTGCTGTGAGCTGTGATGCCATGGCACTCTACCCAGGTGGACAGCTTGAGGCTCTGTCTCAAAAAAAAAGGAAGACTCCTGGGGTTCGCGTAGATTACAACAAACAAACAAGAACAGGCCTGGCAGCCTTGCTTTCCCCATTTCACCAGTTCTCTTACCGCCTGCGTGAAAGAGAATTTTTTCAACATTCATGAGTATCCCCCATGCATGTGGTGCCGGCAATGTGAAGTTCAAAGAAATCCACCCCTGCTCTCCAGGCTTTGTCTGATGGGCAGAGACTGCAGCCCTGGGACGGGCAGGAAGAAGAGATGGAACCTCACTGCCCCGCCACTGACAGCTCAGCCCAGAATCGTCTATGAGGGCTAAACATGTAACAAGCACTAAAAATGATTTGTGTGTATCTATTAGAGTATTTTCAGCTGTGAGTACCAAAAAACTAACGCAAAACAGAGTACATGTCCACAGGCCCTTGGGTAGGCTGGTGCCAGGGTGGGTAACTTCAGAGCCCAATGACAGGGTTGAGAACAAGGCTCCTTCCTTCTCTCTGTCCAGTCAAGTTCAGTACGTTCTCACCCTCACAAGACAGCCACCGCCATTCCAGACACCATGTCCAGACATGACAATTCCCATGGAAATATGTTTCTTCTGAAGAGCAAAGAAATTCCAGAAATGCCTTGGCACGTTCCTCCTCGTGGGTCACAGGTTACCCTCAACCACTCTTTGGTGAGGAGAACATGGCCATGTCACTGTCTCAGACCCCTCAGGGACGGTGTGGGCCTAAAACCAACCCAAGGCTCTGCCAGCAGGGAAGAAGGCTGCAGGGTGGACAGCCATGAGCATCCCCCAAAGCACAGGGGGTACAGTTCACTGTAAAGTGATGATCTACATACTGATCCAGGGCTCCCCCATTCAAGGCTGGACAGGGAATCCCAGTTTTCGTAAACCTGGGCAATTTCACAAAGGGAGCCCTGATCTTTTGTCCTGAGCTAGAGGGACTGCACTCATTCATTTGTCAAAAACACTCAATAGCAATGAAAAAGTGTTTCTATGTACCAAGTCCTGGCCAAATGTGCTCTCAAGACCTTAAACCCCTAGACAAAGGACCCATGAGGACTGTCTCCACTTGGGTCCTTCCCTCTGCCAGAAGCTCTGGTACTTTTCACTCTTTCTGTATTCCTTTCTGTCTAATAAAATCCTATCTTACCACTGATCTGTGGTCCCTGGGTTCATTCTTCAAATCCCCAAGACCAAGAACTTACTGAAGAAAAAAATTCCAGTAATGAGGCGGCGCCTGTGGCTCAGTCGGTAGGGCACTGGCACCACATACCAAGGGTGGCGCGTTTGAACCCGGACCCAGCCAAATTGCAACAAAAAAGAGCCAGCCTTTGTGGCGGGTGCCTGTAGTCCCAGCTACTCGGGAGGCTGAGGCAAGAGAATTGCCTAAGCCCAGGAGTTGGAGGTTGTGGCACTCTAACGAGGGTGACAAAGTGATCTCAAAAAAAAAAAGAAATTCCAGTAACAACACCAGCACCTAACAGCGTTTAGAAAGGACTCTAGTAAGTGCTATTCCTTCACAAAGGTTTTCGGGAATAAGAGCAAGAGGATAAATCTGCTTAAAGGGAAAGTGACAATCTCAACAGTTCCGTGGTGGTGAGAGCAGATTCTGCTGATGAGGCAGAGCCAGACCAAGGCAGGAAACCCCCTCCCAGGGCAGGTGCCCTGTGTCTACCTGCAGCTTCTCAGCCTTCGCAACCCACCACCATGTGCCGCTGGCAGGACAGCTGCATGCCCGGTTTGCTGATAGGGGAGGTGGTGGTGCTATGACTGGTGCCCTGCCCCCACCTCCATTCCAGGTGCTCCACACCAGCCCACACCCACCACCCAGATGCTCCGGGCACAAGGCCGGCCCATGAGGAAAGAGCTCTCTGTGCCTGGGGTCATCCCACAGGGGCAGGTGATTGGAGTGGGCAGAACACAGGGCAAGATGATGGAGGGGGTTAGGAAAAATCAGACCAGAGACCAATCCTGGGGGACCCTGAGGGAGGGGGTGGAGGCAGCCTGTGTGCACAGCTTCAGCTTCCAAGGCAATACATGCAACGTGGGTTTCATGACTGAGCCATGAATGGACCAAAATGGCCAGGATTCCCCTAGGGCAGAAAAGCTGGGCCTGCACTGAGTGATGCCCTGGGCTGATTCTCCAGCATCAACCAAGGTTAGGCAGAAGTAAAGACTTAGACTAAACATGTGTGGGCTTGTGTGCACACATACACACACACACACACACACACACAGCCTCTGCAGCGTCCACATACGCTGTGAGAACACTGTCCCAGGCGGCAGGACATCTGGGTCTGGTCTTGGTCCTGTATCAACCCACTCTGAGACCCAGACTGCTTGATAGGCTTCCCTGGGTCTCAGTTTCACCACCTCTAAAATAAAAGAGTTGAGCCCGGTAATAACCAACATTCACCTCTGCTCTGACATGTAGGGTTCTTTCCAGAAGACCTAGTTAATTTCCAAAAAAAAAATCTATGCACAGACAGTAGCAAAACGGGTAAGATCAAAACAGGCACCGAGGTCCTTAATCAACCTCCAACCTCTTTCTATACAACTCCCTAGCGGGGCAAGACAATCCCTGCACGCTCTGAAGCTGGAAGACAGGGGATTCCTGGAAGTCTCCAGATGAGGCTTGGCCAACAGGACTCTGCAGAGGACCACAGAAAGCAATGACCCATCAATATTTCAGCTTCTGTTCAGGGGTTCTGCCCAATAGCCCTTGGGTGCTCACTCTGTTCAGCCTCATCCCCTGAAGCTCAGAGAGAAAAGAATTAAAACAAACCAATACAACCGAAACTAAAAGAAAAACTGGCAATGTTTTTCAGCCTAATGAGCCAAGCCAATGACTTCTTTCTCTCCTTTGAAAAATACAAAGTGCTCCTGAGTTACAAAAATATTTTTGTTGCTGAATCTGCAGAACCCACTTTATCCGCCCAGCAGCCCAGCACCCTCACTTTCAGGGCTGGAGCTGCCAGGCTGGTCCTGCGATGCTTAAAGTTTGCTTCAAAGGCTTATGTTGCAGCAACTGGCTGCGACTCAACGGAGTGATTCAATGTGCCTTCTGGAAACAGTTATGCTAACCCTTCATTTTCTTTAGAAAATATGCAACGGAGAAAAGAGCACATCCCCCATACCCAACAAGAAATGGTGCCATCGAACTTAACACACCTCGTAAGGACAACCAAGCCAGGCCATAGAAGAATTGTTGATGGGGATGTCACCACCTAACAACTTGCTTAAAATAGCAGATCCAACCTAGGTCAGCAGGGGAGAGCAGTGGAAGGGTGGCCCACTTGCAGACTGGGACCAGACAAACCAAAGATTTGCCAACTTCCTACTCAGGTGGCAGGACCAGCTACAAAATTTGTGGGAACCAGTGCAAAATATAAATGCAGGCCCCTTGTTCATAAAGCAGATAAAAAGTGCTGTTTTTAAAACAAAGCTTTTCCCTTTCCACCTATCATAATTCTTCTTTTTTTTTTTAATTTGCCAGTAATTGTCATGGTCCTTTGGGCATAAAGACATTCACAAGGCAGTGAATGCAAGTGTCCTGGGGCCACACGGCTGAGTTCTGCCCCAGATCCCAGAATGTCACTATCCTCTTGAGCTCCAAGGGGAGGTTCTTTCAAGTTCTTCATGAAGGTCAGAAATAAAAAATTTCAGGACTTATCAGGTAAGCCAAAGCAAGCTGCTTTTATTAAAAGCAAAAGTAAAAGTACAAAAGAAAAAAAAAAAGAAAGAAAGAAAGAGAGAAAATTGGGCAGGATCAAAAAGAGCCCTTATAGGCTTGGCGCCTGTAGCTTCGTGGATATGAGGCTCATACACCTAGGCTAGCAGGTTCAAACTCGGCCTAAGCCTGCTAAACAACAATGACAACTGCAACAACAACTACAACAATAAAAATAGCCAGGTGTTGTGGCAGGCACCTGTAGTCCCAGCTGCTTGGGAGGATGAGGCAAGAGAATCACTTAAGCCCAAGAGTTTGAGGTTTGCTGTGAGCTGTGATGCTATGGGACTCTACTCAGAGTAACAAAGTAAGACTCTGTCTCGGAAAAGAAAAAAAAAAAAAAAAGAGCCCCTATACCAGAAGGAAGTGGTTTTCAGCCTTTTGAAGTCTTACTAATTGAGGGGAGGAATATTCAAGACTAAAAGATTGGCTTTCACTAACATTTGGGTAGTAATTCCTGGAGTTGGGTTCCCTTCCATTCTCATAGTTTACAGAGTTGTTTTGGAACTGTCATTGTTACTTCAAGGGTGGAAAAATTTTAAAACCACAATGCAAATGATACTGTAATTAACCCAAGTTCATGTAAGGTGAGCTAGATGGCTGACAAACTGGCTAAAGCTGGTTCTTGTCTGTGGTTATCAAAACCCCTTAGCTGGACTTTAATACCTGCACCCACTCTGCAAAGCCCCTGCCCTCCAGCTGCTGGCTTGGCAGCCAGGGTAGCTGAGGGCTGCTCATGTCAACAGCTTCACTTACTCTGCAAGCCCGAGTCTGCTCTCAGCCCTGTCTCCCAGCCTCCTGCTCTAACAACACCATGCATTGTGCTCTGGTTGAAGGCAGTGAAGCCAGGGCTCTCCCCCTCCTAAGAGCCCACCACCCTAAGCCACGGAGGGCAAATTACCCGCTTTGCTGTTTCTGTGCCAAGATGCATTAGGTTCCTGTATCAGGGTGGGAGAAGCATGCTCTCACCCAGTGGGCCACAGAAAGCCCAGGGCATCATCAGCCCAGCTCGAGCCCTGCACCACACACTCCACCATCAAGACACAGTCAGGCATACATCCAGGGTGGAAGGTAGAAATGACTACTGCACAGAGACAGGATGGGGAAGATCAGGTGGGGCCTGGAGTTCCTTGGGACAGGGGAATGACAAAGCTGTAGGCGTGGAGGGGGGGAATCTTGCCTGGACCAGGGCTCTGAGCACCCTGAGCAGGCTCCATTATCTCATCAGATCTCCCTTATGAAACAGAAGTTCAAAGATAAAATTAGGACAGTGACCTCGAAGCACAAGGCCTGTGAATACACAAGTCACAGACCCATGAAGCTGACCCTACCAGGAGAGGAAGTGGTAGACCACAAGTGAGATTCTTAGGATCCAGGCTAGAGAGGATAACGGTTCTTTTTTTTTTTTTTTCTTTTTTTTTTTTGAGACAGAGCCTCAAGCTATCCCCCTGGGTAGAGTGCCATGGCATCACAGCTCACAGCAACCTCCAACTCCTGGGCTCAAGTGAGTCTCCTGCCTCAGCCTCCCAAGTAGCTGGGACCACAGGCACCCGCCACAACGCCTGGCCATTTTTTTGGTTGCAGCCGTCATTGTTGTTTGGTGGGCCCAGGCTGGGGATTCGAACCCGCCACCTTAGGTGTATGTGGCTGGCGCCTTAGCCGCTTGAGCCATAGGCGCTGAGCCAGGATAACGGTTCTTAGTGATGACAAGGCCAAAGACATGACCTGGACGTGGTTTGGGGTGGCTGCAGTGACCAGAGGGGTGACAGCAAGGAGCCAAAAAGTCAGGGCAGGAAGGATCTGCTACACGTATTAACTCAGAACACTGGTGTGATCCAGATGCCATCATCTGTCTCCCTGACTGCCGTTTTGTGACCGCCGTCTGGGGATGGAAGCAGAGAAGGCAGGGACAGATGGGATAGTGGCAGAGCGGGAGGGTTTCAGTGGGAGAGAAAACCAGAGAAAGAGAGGAGAGAGAGAGAACAGAGGATGGGTGGCCAGAAACGGAGTGAGACCATCCTTCCGGTCTCAGCCCGTGTGTCACCTGGTCCAAAGCACACCCACAAATGAAATACTGAAATCATCTTCCTCCCCACTGTTTATGGATACAACCAAAATATTGACTCTCCTTTAATCTACACCCAGAAAAGTTTGCCATTACTCTTGTTGTTTAAACCACAAGATGTCAACAATTCTATGGGAGAGCCCAAGGACCATGACTGACTGTATATTTTCTGCAGCATCCAGAAGGGGGAAATCACGGTGGTGGGTCAAGTCTAACTTGGGTCTTCTCCATGTGTCAAGCCCCTCTGATCCATCCCCTTTTACCCACTGCCCTCAGCATGGCAGATGCTTGACAAATATTTACGAAATCAATAAATGCCTAAGTGAAGAAATGAAAGAATGAATACTCCAGATCTGAAAAGACCCCCCTAGGATCTCAAATTCGGGTAAAATGGAGGTTAGCCGAGGCCTGGCATTTCAGTTTGGGTAACTGACTCTGGAGGTGGCCTGGTTTGCAGCTGTCTATGAAGTTACAGGCTCAGGGCGCAGGGAGGAAAAGGGAACAGCTCAGATCCACCAGCTCCAAGTGGTGGGCAAGGCTGTGGCCAGGGTGCTTGCTGGGCTCGGCATGCTGCACACAGCGGTCACTCTGTCCACAGAACTGAAGACACACAGGCTCCTTAAGACTTATAACCACATGCAGGGAAGTTGCCCAGGAGATAGCAGGCTTTTACAATTTATCTTAAAAAATTTAAAAGACGTATAACTTCCTCTACATAAAACTAATTTGATGTGGTCAACCACTAAAGGCATCTTACAGTAAGGTAATTAAATATATATTCATCCCAGAAAACAGGGACAAAGGGAAGGCCAGTGATTTCTGTGAGCTGCCTGACAGACATAGCACCCAGGGAAAGTCCCCTGTTCCTATTATCAGTTTCTGATGTTTTGTTTACCGAAAGTGACTTGTTAATTAGCAGATTTATTAAAATCATCAGTCCTCAAGTCACAAGGTCTTATCTTCTCCCTTGCCATAGAAAGAAGTCTGAATGATTTTAGGAAATCAGTTACAGGAAACTGCATCTATCTTGTTGTGAGTGAGGGGTGACCAGATCATCATGACCCTTTATAATTCCAGACTCTCAGGAGGCTGACAACTTAAGACTTTAGAGCTTTCCCGGATATGAGCAGCAGCCTCCCAAAATAAGAAATATAGACTCAGAGAAACCAGTTAGCCAGAAACACTGGCTCGTGCTATAGAGGGTTCTAATAAACTTACTGAAAAATGAAAGTTTGCACTGAGTCCAAGATTCAGGCCCTCCAGGCTGGGCAGAAATGGCAAATGAAGCAAATCCCCCATCTCCACCCCCAGCTCTCAGTCTCCCACGTCTCCCCTTGGCTGGGTCTCTCCATCCTTCCCGTCTCTCCATCCTTCCCGTGCGTCACCTGGTCAAATGAGCTTCCCCGCCTAGTCTAAACTAAGAGGCCCTCATTCCCAGCGCCTTTAACACCTTCCGTTTGCTTCCTGCGTTGTACTTACTGCTGAATTTAGTCTGCTCTCCCATTCCCCAGGCTACATCCCAGCCCCCCGCTTCTGCCCCTGCTGCTGCAACCTCAGCCCTAACAGAGCATTTGGCCAAGCTGGATGCTCATTACACATTTATAAAATCAGCGAATGAATGACCGAGAATGAACAAACCAGACCTTAAAACATCTCTGAGGATCTCATAACTGGATAACAATTTGCAAAACATCTTGCAATTCTGGTGAGCACTTTTATATCAATATCACAGAGACACAGGCAAACATGAGGCCCCTGACTGCTTACTCCAGCAAGACCGAAACTTTATCTTCATCAAAGAAACACAATCCCTCCACCCCAAGACAAAGAGCAAACAGAACCAGCTTCTCTGCCCTGTTTCCCTTGGCCAATTCACCTCACTTGATTCTTATGAGCTTATCCCAACCTCCCAGCCACCCTCCGCTTCTCCAGGACAAGGTGTCAATCAACTACCACTGGGGTTGGCAAACTTTCTCTGTGTGGGGCCAGAAAGCACACTTTTTGGCTTCACAGGCCATGCAGTGTCCCTCTCAACTATTCAGTTCTGCTATTACAGGGTGAAATCAGCCTCAGAGCTACTGAAATGAATGCCTGTTCCAATAAAACTTTATTTACAGCAACAGATTTGGACTACAGGATGCAGCCGGCCAACCCTGGCCTCTAACACAGTCACATACTTACTATTCCCCTCCCCCCAGTGAAGAGGAAGGAGACATTCTCAATGGGGCATTTACAAATCCAGTCCCAGTGACCTGGGAACTGCCTTGTCAGAACCATAAATAATAGTCTTGTTCCAATTCCCTAAAAGAAGAGTGCCAAAGTGAAAAAAGGCATTACCATATTAAGAGAAAAATATAGCCGAAGAATTTCCTTAACAATCAACTAATTCTTGAAACAGGGCCAGAGAACACACAAGGGCTCTAGCATTGAGAGTTTGGGGAACTGAAATATTTCTCATGCCAAAAGGAGCTGCAGTCAGAACAGTCAGGAGCCACGTCCCCACCCATCTCTGCACAAAGGCTGGCACGGAGCAAAAGCCAGCTTCTACTTCACTGTCTGGATGCACATTCCCTAATGCAGTATTGATTCCCACCTCCCTAAAAAGGATAAGAATCGATAGGGTAATGGAAGCCTCATAATGTAAGTGGGGTCTGTGGCGTCTTCCGCAAGTGTAACGGTAGCCCTCGGGGTTCTGGTAGGAGGAGAATAGAGACCACAAAAAGCCCAGCACAGAGGAACTGGGGGAAAGAATCCAAAATGGAAAAACACAGAAACAAAATCAGAGGGTAACCAGGGCAGTGCAATGTGCATTCCAGGCTTGGTTGCTTCTCAAGGACGAGTGACAGACTCTGGAGGACGGGGAGTGGCTACAGCAAGGGCTCCACGTTATCTGAATCACTTTTGGACAAGCTCATGGGACTCAGTGCATCTATCAGGTTGCCTAAGGAGAACCCATATGAGTCACGCCAAGCACCACTCCTCTGCCCTCTGCCCTCCCAGGGGGCTGCCTGGACCTCCCCACCCAGATAAGTCAGTCAGTGCAGACCCGCCACATGCAGGGATGCTGAGAGACAGATCCAGAGAGCAGCCATCTGCTCAGCAGCTCCTGGGACATGCACATGAAAAGCCCTGGGGTCCCTGCAGCCCCCAAGCGTCCCTGCTCTGAACTTCACGGAGATCAGAGTAACAGCCTTCCCTCCTCACCAGCAAGCCCAGCAGTAAAAGGACCCTCTGCAAACAGCAGCCCCAGAGCCCTGAGGTTTCACTCTCTGGTCACTTCAAACATGTCTGTGGGTGCCATCTGGCCCAAAGGTGGCCTGGGATTGCCGCAGGCCTGCAGGGGGAGAGGGGAAGTAAAGAAAACCACCTCACAAGCCTCGGCAAGGCCGTCTCCAAATATTTACCTGGTTGTTGGCGTCAGGGAAAAGCACCCACAGGAAACCTCAGTGCCTCACCAGCAGTTTGAGTTACCAAGGACCACAGTCTGCCCCACACACACACCAGTCGCCCTGGCAGACCATGTGTCCATCAGACTCAGGCAGTGGGTTTGCACAGCCAGCCTGCAGCACACTCACCCCTCCTCTGGAGACGGGAGAAGCTCCACCACACTGGCCCTGGAGTCTCCCCTCCTGGCCTCCCCACCCAGCGGGTGGCTCTGAGAGTTCTAGGGGCTGGGACACTGCAGCCAAGCATCCCCCACCTGACAAGTGATGAGCCATATATGCGCATAGGCCAGCGGAAATGACGAATGAATGCAACAATTAGAAAACATGATGAGGTGAGAAGGGAAAGGTGGAGAGTGCAAGGCAGTGTCTCTGGGGTTATGTGTCCCCAGAGTAAGGGACATGGGGTGGAGGGACCGGGAAGGGTTCACTGCCTCACATAATGAGTCAGGTTGGGGTACATAAGGCAGAAAGGCCAGGAGGCTGCAGGCCAAGAAGGTTAGCAATGTGAGAAGCGAGGACAGGGAAGGGAACAGTCAAGGCCCAACAAACAGCCCAGGGGTGTGGGGGGTCCTGAGCCAGAGGGTGAGGGTAGCATCAGGGGAGGAGGTACCAATCAAGTCAGGCCTTCCAGGCCCTGGGAAGGAGCGAAGATCTGTGCGAACCAGTGGGAAATCTGTAAAGGGTTTATTTAGGACGAGGACACAATCTGAAAGATGCTTTTCTCCAAGCTTCCTAATCAGCACAGCTGGGAAAACAGCCGTATCAAAAGGAACACTTCCCTTCCTACCTTCTTTGATGCATCCCAGTATTTCTGCCCTAGACTCTGGCCTCCAGAAACCAAACAGCTCATTTTTTACTTTCCTCTCTCCCTTCCTCCTCCCCCCACCCCCGAACTGCTCAGGGAAGAAAAAACACTTCATGGAGAAAATGCTGCCATTGGATGAAGGTTAAAAATATTCTGCACACACCCAGTGGCTCATGTTAAACACATTTGGAAACCGTCTGCATCCAAACTGCTTTCTATTAAAATGTTTACATGCACACTGTCCCGATTCTCTGCAGCTTGTGTCGCCTGCCCCGGCCCGGGCTGGCCCCAGTCGTGGGTCCCAAGGAAAGAGAAGTTTGGAAAGAAGCACAGAAAGAGATGCCCAGCTGGGTCAGACAGGATAGGCCTGCAGGGGGACACCCTTTCCTCCCCAGCATGGTGGTGAACAGCAGAGCCCACAAGGGGGGCTGCTCTGTGAGCCCTCCCCCAGAAGTTCTTCTGGGTCTTCTGGGTCTCAAGGCCAAGAGCACATGCATCTGCTCAGCAGTGAGAAGCTGAAAGAGTCCTTTGGTCACAAGCCCAGAAACATCTCTGGCAACTTTAAGCCACTGGAGACGGGAGGGGCACTCCAAGAATCGGAGGGAAAGCAGACACATGGGGCTCAGAAGTGCAGGCGCTCAGGCAGCCTGGGGTCTCAGCAGCTTCACCCAGGTTAGTCTCTCTGAGGGTGACATCCAATCGCCATCTGCAATTCCAAGGGGAGCCTCTGTTTGACCACAGAGTGTAGGACACTGTGACCGACGGGGGAGAGCTAGATGCCTGAAGGAAGTGCTGGCTGCTGCTCCCAGAAAAGGGGAAAAATGGATGTCAAGTGGACAAGGACAACAGATGTCCAGTCATTTCCACTTCATTAAGTGTCAAGAAGGCCACATTTAGGCCAGCGCAGTGGCTCACCCCTGTAATCCAGCACTCTGAGAGGCTGAGGCTGGTGGATTATCTAAGCTCAGGAATTTAAGACCAGCCTGAGCAAGAGTGAGACCCCATCTCTAAAAAAAAGCTGGGTGTTGGGTGGCACTTGTGGCTCAAAGGAGTAGGGCACTGTCCCCATATACCAGAGGTGGTGGGTTCAAACCTGTCAAAAAAAAATAGCTGGGTGTTGTGGTGGGTGCCTATAGTCCCAGCTACTTGGGACACTGAAGCAAAAGAATTTCTCGAGCCCAGGAGTTTGAGGTTGCTGTGAGCTGTGATGCCACAGCACTCTACCGAAGGTGACAAAGTGAGACTCTGTCTCAAGAAAAGAAAAAAAAAGAATGCCACTTTTAGGAAGGACAATGGCAGTTTGAGTCCTGGAGAACCCTGCAAGTGAAATTGTGACGTTGGGGGAGGAGCTGGGCCCCGATTATGAGCCACTGGCTTAGTCCCATGGGTCCACCAGATCCCCAAGGTTATTCCTAAATGGCCCTATGGACAGAGGCCAAGCCACAGTCTGACATGGCACACAAGGTGTCACGTGCAGTGATTTTCGTTCCTCAAGTCCAGTTTGGTTGGTTCTGTTCTGCCTTCTCTTGAGTTTTCCTGATCTGTTTCTCCTTTTTCTTATCCCTGAGATGACACAGGGCAAGGTACGCTCATACCCTAACCATTACCGCCACACATTGTCAATCGTGTGCTGAGTGGTGACTGCTCCCACCCCGAGATAGAAGGCTCCCTCCAAACTGAGCTTCACACAGACTAGACACTCCCCTGAAACAACCTATCACCAGAACAAGGGAACAAAAGAGAAAGAACGGGAAGAGATGTTTTCACTCTGCCTACTTCCAACGACTATCAGCAAAAAAAAGCAGTTTAGTCAGGGGAAACCAGTCTTTTGTACGGGTGCCTGCAATTTAATATCCTTTCATTTCCAATTCCATTTTAAAAAGCCATATTAGGTCAATTTCAAATTTTCGAGCGCCCTCTTTTCAGGCTTGAAACACACATGTCAAACAGCACACTGCTGGCTAAAGAGCTAGATGGCTGGGGACAGCAGGGGCCACATCAGAAAGACTGTGAAACTTGTCCACTGAGATCGTTTGTATCTTGCCTGGACGTGTCAGGGATGACACAGGGGAGAGTCTTCACCTTGGCTCAGAGTTGGAGAAGAACAGCCCCTGGGCAGAGGCAGTTGCACGGTATGCGCCCACACATTCCAGATCTGAGATTACTCAGTGGGGGCAGCTCCCTCAGTGCTCAGCCCAGCCTCACACAGCCCTGGCGTGCTGCTGGCTGCCTTCTGAGCTTTCCACGGAGCTGACAAGTCCCCACGTGTGGCCACAAGCTGTGCTATTCTTGCCGGCCTCCTTCCGGTGAGCCTACCACATCCTGGACACCTCTCTAGCTGAGTGTTGCTAAGCGGGCTGCGCCAGCCTTCCCTGGGCTATTTAAGGACAAGCTGTCTCATCACATCCCTCCAGTGATGGCCAGGGGTTTGGGTGCCTGGGCAGCAGCAGCCTGGCTGGCTTAGGCAGAAGAAGCAACAGGCTGTGGCTGTGTGGCCTCAGGCAGGGTAGTAAAGTTCCCTGAGCCCCTCTTTCTTCCTCTCTAAAACGGGATGACACACCTATCTTAAAGATTAGGTGAACGAGATGAAGGTGAGGCCTAGCTGAATTATCTTTTGACCAATAAACACATTTTTAAACACGGGTTGTTGCTGGAAATTCCACAGTAACTTAACAGAAATAACATACAACTGCAACCTCACTAAATCCCAACAGGCACAGAGCCTGTATCTATCCCAAGCCTCTTTAGCTGTGCCTGGGTATAAGGCACAGAGAAGGGACAGGAACATCAGGGAAGGAAAGGGCCATCTAAGTGTGTTAGTCGGTGGTTTTCCAAAAGGCCCAAGCTGAGGGAGCAACTTGGTGCTATTAAAAAAAGGAGATCCAGAATCCAGAATGCTACTGCCCAAACGGTGCGTGCAGAGCTATTTTTGGAAGGAGGCATACCTACCATGATGTCAGGACAGCACGAACAGCCTGAACAATGCCACCATGTCTAACCTCACAGCCAACTCCAGGTAAAGGGAGGCAGGCAGAGAGCTGGGCCAGAGACCCCTCCTGGCTTAGTCTATGGTCTCTTCCTTGGCCAGACACAGGATTCCAACCTACCCTGATTCCTCCCTCCACCTGAAGTCTAGAAAATTATAAGAATGTGAAGAATCCAGAAAACACAATCTCATGCTCATTACACATGCCACGCAGCAAACTAAACCTCCACAATCAATGGACCAATGAACGGGATTTTTGCTGAGCTCCTAAGAATGGGATTTCATTCCAGCCATGCAGATTTTGCTAAGCAAATCAACAGAGCAAAAATGATTGCAAGATGATTATTTAAATAGAAAGTATTTTCAAATACTGCATTTCCCAAACAAAACTCACTATGTCTCAGTCCTGCCCCTCCCAAACTAAAAAAACTTAAATGCTCAGATCACTGTAATTTGGGCAAATAGTGATGAGTCTATGCCCTTCTATAGGCAAGCCTTGTGCACATTAGCATATTACAAGCTCTGAGAAGTTCTGTAAAGAATAAATCCATTACGCTTGTCTTAATTCAAGGTTTCTAGAACATTTTGAGTATGGAACACTGTTTTAAAACACATTTAGTAACATAAAAATGCCCTGATTTGGAAGACCTGGTTTTGTTTTCAAAGCAGCTATTTAGATGTTAAGGATGGCTCCATCTAAAGCCCAATAAACACCATATACCCTGTGGCCAGATATGTATCTATGGCGGATGAGTAAAAATCTGCAATAGCAGTTGCCTCAGGATCAGGAATGGGAGGAAGACTCCATTCTCACTGCTTACCTACTAGTTTCTTTATAAACCTACTGCTTTCTTTTATAAGCATTTAAAACACTATGTCTCTGATCTGACAGCCTGGCTTCTTAGAAGCATTCCTGAGCCCCTTCCTCATCCCAAGCCACACTCATCATCTCATAAGGGCTCTCCTTTGGTCCAGACTTAAGTGGCTGGGAGCAGCTTCAGAACGCTCCCTGGGAATCTCATGAAATCACAAAGCTCAGGTGCGTTTGCCAGGTCCAAGTTCCACGAATGTTCTCCCCAGGGCACCTACGAGGCAGGGACACACCCAGGACTAGGAGACAGCTCACCTGGTGGTCGATTTTGATAAGCGCAATGTCTGCTTTCTCATCTACATCCTTGATTTTGGCTTCGTAGGTGGCACCGTTCTTCAACTCAACTTTGACCCGGTGCTTGTTGGTCACCACGTGGGCATTTGTCACAATGAGTCCATCTTCTGACACGATAAACCCAGACCCACTAGCCACTGGCACCTCACGTTTAGAAAAGGGAAGCCTGGAACATAAAAGAGTACACGCTGAAGCCTGAAACACCTTAAAATGAACACTTCAACACAAGGACTAACTGGATCTATGCGAACGACACACACTCAGTGACCGTTACTTCACAAGTTGGGTTTAACGTTGAAAAGCTGAACATTACGCCAATTTTCACATGCATCAAAACATTCCATTTAGAAAATAGCTTTGGGGAATCTCTTTATGGCCAGAGGCCCTTAAAACATCTAGAAGGTTCCAGAGTGTAGATGTATATAGTCAAACGGGAAAATGCCGTAAGGGAGGAAGGCTCATCTTAATGAAGGAACGTATTCAGTGACAGTTTAACATGTCTCAAAAATAGCTGTGATGATCTGTTAATGGTGGCATTTACTGGTGACAGTTTCAGAAATCACAGAAAAAAGGAAGCCTCTCTTTACTTGCGAAACAACTCGATGTGAACCACGGCAGGGGCGATCTTCTCCACCACATCGGCAATGAAGTTATATTTATGACGCAAACTGTTAGGATCTTCTTGCCCTGAGAACAAAAGCAAAGAAAAGAGATTTAATGATATTGGACTTGTGCTGTAATCACCTGGAGAAAGGTACAGTCAGAGGGAGCCAGAATGCACACTCAGTCCTTCTGGAATCCTGGAGGTGGCAAAGTACCCGCTACCCTGTCTCCCGTGGAAGGCAGTGAAATCTAATGGTGGCCTCTTAGCGCAATACTTTCAAAAATGTTGAGCAGAGGCACCAGCAAATACCTCAGCCTCCCACCAGCCTTTCCAAAAAGCCAACCACACCAGGGCCACTTTGACACAGAATCACCCTCTGCCACCTTCCCGCCCAGAGCAAGCTGGCTTCGTGCCACACAAGCAGGGACCAGGGCTGCCCTGCTAGCTGCTCCCTAAAAATTGACCCTTTTGTATCCAAAAACTAAAAACTGGGGCTTGACATCAATTGAGGAGTAGATTTAAAAAATGTGGTCTATAGACACCTTGGAATACTCCTCAGTCACAAAAAGGGGATGAAATAACGCTTTTGCAGCAACTTGGATGGAACTGAAGGCCATTATCCTAAGTGAAGTAACACAGGAATGGAAATCCAAATACTAGATGTTGTCACTTACAAGTGGGAGCTAAGCTATGGGCACGCAGGGGCACCAGCACCGTACAACGAACACTGGAGGCTCAGAAGCCGGAAGGGTGGGAGGGAGGGGGTGAGGGAAGAGAAACTGCCTATCGGGCACAGTGTACACTATTCAGGTGACAAATACACTAAAAACCCAGAGATCACGACTGTATAATTCAACCATGTAACCAAAACCACTTGTACCCCTAAATCCATCGAAATAAAAATAATTGGGACTTATTATTTTTTGTCATTTCTATTGCATTCTGGTAGTAATTCATTTTAGTGTATTTTACAGAAATATTGATCTGGAAGGCCACAGATGCCCCAGGAAGCACTGGAGTATCTCCTGCCCTTTTCAATCCCCATTACGCTCAGCTTGTGCAATATGCAGCTGGAGTCTTCAATTTAAAAAGAAAACACCGGCCAGCTGAGGTGGCTCACACCTGCAATCTCAGCCCTCTGGGAGGCCAAGGCAGGTGGATTGCTTGAGCTCAGGAGTTCAGGACCAGCCTGAGCAAGAACAAAACCCTGTCTCTAAAAATAGCCAGGCATTGTGGTGGGCGCTTATAGTCCCAGCTATTCAGGAAGCTGAGGCAAGAGGATCACTTGCGCCCAGGAGTTTGGGGTTGCTGTGAGCTACTATGCCGCAGCACTCTACCAAGGCAAGAAAGTGAGACTCTGTCTCAAAATAAACAAATAAATTAACTAAAAATAAAAGGAAAACACTAATCTGCAAACCTGCCCCTCATTACCTACGGGCCTGTGCATCTGCCCCAACACACACACACATTCACACAGTCACACATACAGACATCCCACACACACACCATTCATACACACTCTCATGCTCACACTCAGAGTGTACACACACACACATACACGCGCTTCTCTTACCAGGAGAGGGGGAGCCATTCCCCAGGCTCTAGACCAGGCTGTAATAAAAGCTGTGAGTCTTCCAAGCCCGCCTGTGAGCCATCACAGCTACCCGTCCACACTCCCCCGTGGCATCTGTAGATTGTTTCCTCTGTCCCTGCCTTGCTGTGCCACCAGGGACTGCAGTAAACCGACTCAATACCACAGGACACAGGGACTTCTCAGGGACCAGCCTGCCTCTCCCAAGCTGTCCTTCTCAGAAGCATGAGAGCAACCGTGCATAAGAACCCCTCTCTGTCTGGCTCCTGAACTCAACGCTGGCATCTTATCTCCCACCGCCTAGCATGCTTTTCTAAAGGGCGGGGAAAAAACCTGCAACTTACTAGGGAAAATGAGTTAATCCAACACATTCATGATACCGTCATTTTACTATTTGGTTTTCAAAACCTTTCACATGCTACCTTGGTTATATATTTTTTCCTACCTTCCTGTGGACTAGAATAATCAGGTATTGTTACCATATCATATTGGCGGAGGCAGACTCACTGACTTTTAGGTGACTTCTCCATGGACGCTAATTTTTTAATAAAGTATAAGTAACAGTTAAGTCTGGGCATGACCACAGTATCACCAAATCTACACCTTTTCCACGTCAATACTGGCCCTGTAAGGACCTGCTACCCTCCCAGGTTCCTAGGTGTGATTAACTGGGCACACTCCAATGGAGATGTAAATAAAGGATGGGAACTCCCAAACACGGAGCCTGGCGAACCTCACCGGGAGACAGCTGTAAACAAGCGCAGCTGGGCCTCCTTGGACCAGCTTCCTGGGGCAAGGCCAAGAGAAGCTATAACTCCAGCAAGGTCAGCAAGGCCACAAGCCCAGAGAGAGCGTGGTGTTTCTGAGATGCACAAGGGCGATTACCAGAATCTTGCCTTTTGGGGGGCTTCCCAGATTAGGTGTGGGAGAATTTGCTCCAGGGTGAAAATGAACACAGGTTTTTCCCAGCTAAAATGAGAAGCTGTTATCTTCTCACATGGACCAGAGAGAGTGGCTCCAGGGTCTGTTAATGTGGATGCTGGGCACTAAAAGGTCTAGTTCCATCCTTGGTCTACTGAGTAGCCTTCATTTCCTCATCTGTAAAATGGAAGAACTGCTTCTAGAACCAGCTTGGAACTCTGAGATTCAACATTTATGATGTAACCCCTCTCTCATCCTCTCACCCCAGCAAGCTACTGCAGGTGGAATGTGAGATCAGGCCCAGGACTCCCCAGGTCTGCAGCCGTGAACACAGAAAGGAAGCACAGAGGGAGGATGGGCCACAATGAAAGGCCCAACCAACAACCCTTCACTGTGCAGCTCAAACGAAAAGGCCACCACTGACCTCTATTACCAACCCTGGGTGGACCAGAGGCAACAGGAAAATTAAACACGGCAGAAACAGAACACAAGCAACATCAACTAACTGTTCAAAGGTGGACACTGTATCAACCCAAAGAAGCGATGTTTGGCTTGTCCAAATGTAATTTCAGAATGAGGAATAAAGGCGTGTCTAAAAGCAGCTTAGCTCTAAGTCAGATTCCTATTCCATTAAAAGGGCTTGTCCATCAAACTAGAGGATGCTGCTGTCCACTGGTCTCTAGAAGCCCTGGCTGGCCCCATTTGCTCTGAGTTCAACTGCTGGCCAACTGTCTTCCTCCCAGAGTGGTCAATCCGGGTGGTGATTTCCCAGAGATGGGCCCAGGCTGGCTCTGACACAGCCCACTCTCTGAGAGGCACAGAGGGACAAAAGGCAGGTGTCCAGGCCGCTCAGCATAGGGAGAATGCTGGGCACTGGCTCTGGCATCTGATGGACAAGATTGTAACACTCAGCATGGTGCCCATTAGCTTTGTGGCCTTAGATATGTCATCTGACTCCTCCAAGTCTAAGCCCTACTTTAAAGTGTTTTCTACACATGCTGATTTCAGGAACATGTTTGTACTGTATATGAAATACTTGAACAAGCCATGGCATACAATTTGAGAAGAAAAACACCCAAAGGATTAGCCTCAGTGCTACTTAGGGGCAGCTATGCATAGGTGTGATCAATTTGCACAGGCAGGTGGGGGCACATGCAGATCCTCTCACCCACCTGGGCTTCTCCTGACAATGTCATCCTGGCCACCACTGAGGAGGCATGATCAAGGGAAAGTCGTGTGGCAGGCTGATTTTTGTGGCCTTAACCTATACCTCTTTTCCCAGCATACAAGGGTCCCGCACAGCCCCTGAAGAAGGGAAGCAGGTCATCTTGCCTGAAGTGAAGCCCAGCTCAGCTCCCACCCTGGAGCACAACCCACCAGAAGGCAGCAAACATAATGCCCCAAGTGAGGACCTCACATCCTCCATATATTGATCCCACACGCTACAACTCAGGCAGCAAACAGCAAAGAGTCCGGGAAGCCCTGTGCAAGGTCAAGGCCTGGCCCTAACTGTACTGGCTCTTTTACTGTACAGAAAGCTGGAGGTGGCTGCAGGTTAATAATGGTCCCCAAACTGAGACACAAGAGAGAAAGAAAGGCATGGAGATTGGAAAGGAAAACATAAAACTGTCTTTATTGGCAGATGGCATATTATATATGGTGTTCTATATAGAAAACTCTTAGGAACCCATAAATGCACTACCAAAATAAGTAGTGTTATCTTAAATTCATAAGATAACAGGTCAATACACATAACTGTTCTCCTATGTACTAGCAACAATTAGAATTTGAAGAGTTTAAACATTAATTTTAACAGCATTAAAAGTATCAAATACTTAGGGAAATATTTTATACAATACGTGCAAGATTTGTACACTGGAAGCCACAAAACACTGCCAAGATAAAGCAGACCCAAAGAAATGGAAAGACACACCATACTTGGAGATCAGAAGACTCCCTAGTATTAAGCTGTCAATTCCTCCCAATTGACCTGTAAACACATCCCCAGTGAAAAATCCCAGCAGTATTTTTTGTTGAGATTGATAAGCCATTTCTAAAATTATGTGGAAGGCAAAAAG
>NW_003852416.1:197619-205772 GCF_000181295.1 Otolemur garnettii
CCTGGGTAGAGTGCCGTGGCATTACAGCTCACAGCAACCTCCAACTCCTGGGCTCAAGCGAGTCTCCTGCCTCCACCTCCCAAGTAGCTGGGACCGCAGGCGCCCACCACAACGCCCGGCTATTTTTTTTTTGGTTGCAGCTGTCATTGTTGTTTGGTGGGTCCCAGCTGGGGATTCGAACCTGCCACCTTAGGTGTACGTTGCTGGCGCTTTAGCTGGCTGAGCTATAGGCGCCGAGCCAGTGATTTCATTTTTAAACAGAAAAATCCTGAATAACCACAGTTTAGTAAAATGATTACAACAGTTTACAGAGACAGATCTTTTGACTTTATCTAATAAATATTTATCACTAATAATTTTAACACAAGTAGCCTATTAAGAGCAGCCAACATTTCCTGTAACCCCCTGAGTTTAAAAATTGCTGGGATTTGATCTCAAGATAACAAATGATTCATCTTTCCTCTGTATAAACTACTAGTCAAGCACACGGCTTCATAAATATTCCTTGGAGCATATCACCCCTTGAGTTTATAAATAATACTTCTTACCTACTTCCAACAACTCACTTCTACGAGGAAGGAGAGTGACACAGAGTGTTGGTAAGTTTTAATAATTATTATATGTTATATAGTGTTCACCCAAAATTGTTATCTGTTATATAGTGTTAAGTATTTGACGTATTTACCATATTTTTAAAAATACGCTGCAGTGAGAGAGAAAAATCACAGTAGCAGGAAAATGAATAAAGGAGAGATCTTTATCTGTGCCTCTCACCAAAAAAAAACCCCACAGAAATTGAACACATGCTTTAAATACATCAAAATGTGTGTTTCTTTTCTCTTTAAGGCAAAAATAGCATGTGAAGATTGGATCCAAGGCAGGAAGAAAAGTCGTGGTCCACAGTCCTAATGCTGCCGTTACCAGTCTGCCCCAAGGCACCCCCAGGAGCCGCAGCAAACTCACAAAGTATTTCAAGTTTCCCGGGAAACCCCTCAACAATGCTGCACCTCTTATAAAGTACTCAATAGTTCACAGTTTCAAAATCAGATCACGCTACCTTTCTCTTGGTGAACCCTTCTCTCTGTGAAGTTGGATTTCTGGTGGTTGCTGTGACAGAAAAAAAAAGTCCCACCAAGAACAATATTGAACTGGAAATGAGGGTGGCAGGGTCCAGTCTGATTCCAAGATTTGAAAGGTCATGTGGCACCCAACAGGGGCACACATCCCATTAATAAATAATTGTGCTTCCTGAATAATTAAAATGTCTTTTTTTTCTTTCATTTTTTTCAATGCCTATGTTTTAAGGACACAAATCCTAAGCTGTTTGAACCTAACTAGTTAATAAATGAAACTACTGGGTAACTTTTGGGCTTATTGGGTGTCACAAAAAAAATTACTATAACACTAAGGGTGCCACCAACCATGAAAGTCTGAGAACCTTTGCCTGATGTCTCCTGGGCTCACTCCAGGGCCTAAGCCTGAATTCCTGCACAGGTGCAACCATTCAGAGCAGAGGTGGGTTTACAGAGAAGGCCACCAAGGCTTCAGCTTAGAGCCCTCCATGAGCCCTGCCAGGGGGCTTGGCAGAGCGTTGTCTCAAATGCTTTAGAGAATCTGCTGAAAAGAAGTAGTTCAGATGGCTGGGGCCACAGTCTCCTGCCCTCTGTCACACATCCATCCTGTCAGGGTTGCTGCAAGGATGTTCAGATTCCACTAAGGGGAAAGGAAAACTGGGCAATCATTTTTGTGTCAAATGAGATATATTTGTTTTGCTCTGAAGTCACTCCATGTCCAGTTAAGTTGCTGTATCTGTCCAGGCAGCCCAGCCCACCAGCTCCCTTGGTGCAAGTGAAAGTGAGTATGTGGGTAGTGGGGGAATTGATATTATATCAATTAGCTGATATATCATTACATCATTAACATAATATAATGATATAATCAATGATTATATCATTAATAATATAAAAGTAATAAAAATAATAGTAAATTAGTCTATTTTCTCTGCAAGAAATAATACAAAATCATTGTCACATGAAAAGATAAAGAGTCCATGGCCAAAAATATAGGGAGGGGAAGCATTGTAAAGGTGAGCATGTGTGTATCTGGCAGTGAATTTTAAAACATCCCGTTTTTCTGGATTTTGTGATGGCTGTAGTGTTTGCTTTCTGAAGCTTGTTATCTGTGGCAGTTTTCTTTTTTAATCTAAATAAATAATTGTTTCAGCTCGGTGCCCATAGCTCAGTGAGTAGGGCACCAGCCACGTACACCAAGGTTGGAGGGGTCAAGCCTGGACCAGGCCTACTAAACAACGACAACTGCAACCAAAAAAAATACCTGGGTGTTGTGGCAGGTGCCTGTACAGCTACTTGGGAGGTTGAGGCAAGAGAATTGCTTGGACTGAAGATTGTGAGGTTGCTATGAGCTCTGACACCACAGCACTCTACTGAGGGTGACATAGTGAGATTCTGTCTCAAATAAATAAATAAATAATTTCATACCTCATGTAATAATCATGAGTTACAAGTTTCAGATCCCACAAAACCCAGACCTGCCAGTGGGAAAGTACCAATTCCTGCCCAGGTAGCAGGGCCCCCTCCCTCCCGGCCACCTGAGTCACACCAGCAGGACGCACTGCCTTGGCCCACTAGCCAGTGGGAGCCCTCAGTCACCAACACCCCGTGGCCAGCATGAGAGAGCTCTGCTTCAGAGGGACGATGACAGCCTTTCCTGGCTGTCCTGGGAAACTCCAGGCGGGCCCCTTCCCCACAATCACACCTGCATAGAATCCCTCATGCTCTGGCCCATGGTTGTTGTTTTTTTCCCCCAATATCTTTTTTTTTAATAAGAGGGTACAGACGATTAGGTTCCAGTGTTGGCGTTTGTAAGGTAAAGTACGAACTGTAGCTGTGTCCTTCACCCAGGAGGTGTGCTGTGTACCACCAGTACATTGTACCTATTGCCCCGTTCTTGTCTGTCCCACGTCCCTTCTCCCTACTGAGCTGTCTGCCCTCTCCTGCCCTGCACCACAGCTCTGGCTCACAAACTCAGACTGTCAGGGATGGATGGGAACGCCAAGCTGAACTCCAAATGCTACACATTCCCAGGGGGTCTGCCGGGCTAAGAAAGGTCACACGTTATGGCCCTACTTAATGCCACTGTACCTGCAGAGCCAGACCTGGCCTCTGCCCCCTACAGCTGTGTGACTTTAGACAATGGCTGTCCCTGCTCAGGCCTCAGTCCCCCCTTCCATAACATGGGGCTAACACCACTGACTGACTTCACTGCCCAAAATGCAAACAGTTCACATCAACACTAAACTCACATCCAAACCTTGAGGCCAAGGCCTCCTGGGCCACCATCTCCCAGTTCTCAGCCCCACCCCTTATCAACACTTCCCAAGTGCATTTCAGCACCTCTAAGTGGCTCCTCATGCCTCTGAAGCTCCTAAGAATCCCATTCTACATTCTAAGTTAGGCAGATCTGATCTGTTCTCCGTGTCTCTGCCTGACAACGCCACTGTGGGAGTGCATGAACTTTCCGAAGGACCCATAGGCCATCTCCATCTGGTTCATATGTCTCCATCACGTGGACGGGATTCCTCGACTCTTCCCCCTTCTCCCGGGAATCCTCAGCACAGTCTCCCAGCCCTACAGACCTCTCCCCAGCCTCCCAACGCTCCCCCCATCCTCAGCATTCACACTACTTTCCTCCCTGTCTGAAATACTCCACATGCCCTATAGTAGGCAAATCCCACCCCAACTTCAGTGCTGGCAGTAACATCGTAACACCAACAAGAATAATAATAGTACTATTTATTACAGAGCACCTACTGTGTGTGCAGCCCAATAGGCCCAGACATTATCACTAATTACTACTGAAGCCTGCAGGGTGGATCTTAACCCTAGTCAACAGTAAGATGAAAACAGGGAGGATCAGAGACAGAAAGCACGCTGCCCAAAGCCTCAGAGCTGGTAAGTGGCCCAGGCAAGATGCTGCCCTTTCTGTCTAGCTCCTAAGCTGGGCTCTGGGCTCTGCATCCACAGCCTCCCCTCCTGGTGCGTGACCCCCCTCCCCAGCCTCCAGACCCCTGCAGCTCTCACCACTGTGGGAATATGCTTCACACTTTGGGCTCTGACAGATCAGGGCCAGGATGCGGGATTAGGAACCCAGCCTTCCCTTCCAGCAAGAACAATCTCGCCTTCCAAATTCTCAGCAGAGCTGATCAGGAAAGCTCATTTGGAAAACAGAACGCAGTGTATTCGAAGGAAAAGAAATGAATCCTCCTTTATTCACAGGGAACAGCATGTTCCCAAAATTCAAATCAGCTGCAAGAGCGAATTGATCAAATCAATGGCATTTTAACGCACTGTCCTACATTCAGGACCAGCTAAATAACTTGCAAAGCCCAGTGCAAAATGAAAATACAGGGCCTCTTGTTCAAAAATCACTAAGAATCTCAAGACACCAACAGCGGAGCATTCAAACAGGTGCAGGACCCCTCTGAACACAGGGCACAGTGTGACTACACAGGTCCATGGCCACAGGGCCCACCAACTTGCATTTCAAACTCATTTGACTTAAAACCCCAAAGCTAGGTTAAGTACCAAAAAGCATCTCAGGAGCTCCCCCGGTGCTGCCTGAGATGCCACCTTACTCTGGGTGAACCCAGAAGCAGTCCGCAGGAGCTGACCCAGCAACCCACCTGCAGGGAGGCCAGGTGCCCACTCTCAGTGGTCCGCAGTGCCAGGGGTAGTGCACACCCACCGGAGGCAGGATGTGCAGCCCCAGACAAGCCCCTCAAGCTGAAGAGTCCTCAACTCTACCATCAGGGGGCTCAACCAGGCAGCTTCGGAGGTCCCTCCTGGCTCTCAGATCATCTGTGATTTCTCACCTAACTTCTTCAACTTTAAATACCAGCAAAGGTTTTAAGACTAAAAATAAGAGCCCAGCCCAGTTCCAACCATTGAGATTCAGGAAAAAGGAGATGTGAAGAAAGAAAGAAACTCAGCCAAACCCGGGTTCACCCAGGGTCTGCTCCCCAGGTCAGGGGCAGGGATAAGCTAAGGGTTAGAGCAGTGGGTCAGAAGCAGCTCATTCTCTGTCCACACTCCCCTCCACACTCCCCTCCTTCGGCCCTGTGGGCCTGAGCCTAACTGACTAGAGAAATGCACGTTCTCTCAGAGGCAAGGGCGTGAAATGCATTCACAAATGAAGGTCAGTTCTCAGCCTCCCTGGAAGGGCCAGGAAGCCACCTCCTAACCATCTGATGATGAGGAGTACCTGCCCATGAGACTGGGCCCCCACTGCTAGCGGCCCTGCCCAAAGCCTGGGGAAATTCTCCAGGTCACCTGCCACTCTGTCTTTGGCAGGCAGAAACTGTAAAGGAAGAAAGAACAGAGCAGGCCCCAGAAGGTGTCAGGAAAACTTGGAGTAACCTTTGGGAAAGGGTCAGTCTACCAAGGAGCCTGTGGCACTCATCTGCTGTCAGCAGCCCTCCCGCAGCCCAACACCCTGGCAGGAGTGAGTGCCAGCCCTGGGGCTCCACCTCCAGCACCAGCACCCTCCTGCAGACCTAGAGTTCAAAGGCGCCTCAGAATTTGCTGCCATGGCAGCGTATGCCAGAGGCCACCCCCTTCTTCATCTTTAGGACATCCCAGGGTCACGTTTTGCATTTCTCTAGCATGGCTAGATTGCTGAGACAAGAGGGTTACTTGAGCCCAACAGTTTGAGGTTGCCGTGAGCTATGATGATGCCACAACACTCTATCCAGGGCACAGAGTAAGACTCTGTCTCAAAAAAAAAAAAAGAAAAACTAACTACAAAGAGGTAACTGCTGGATAAATAAATCCAGGTCCAAATCCAGAGGGGACGCTGTGGAGGGAATGACAGTCCAGGCACTCATCCACTCGGTTCCACACACAGCCCAGCACCTTATAGACAGTTGGGGGTAAGGAGAGGATCCAACGCTCACCCATCCTCCTGCCTTCCTCCTGCTGCCTAGCACCGCACTGTCCTAGCCAAAGGCCCTGCCTGCACTCTGATGGGGCAGGGGTAAGAGACACAAAACAGAGCAGAGAAATGCAAGGACTGCAGGCCCAGGTCAACCAACACCGTGTACCTGCAATTGGCCAACCCACCCAGGGGCAGGAAGGGATGACCAAGGACACCGGGTCCCCATCTCCAGACCTTCCCCGGAAGGCTTGGAATCTGGGCTCCACTACCTCTGGCTGAGCACAGGCACCTGAGGCCCAAGTCGGTCACCTGTCCCAGGTGTCGGCAGGCATGCCAAGGCAGGCCCGTGCAGCTCGGGAGAGGTGCGCTCCACATTCGGGGAGGACAAGGAGGATGGTTTTCCCATAAGAAAAGCTCCCTGTGTGAGGTTTCCTGGTGAATTTGAGAACCACCGTGAGAAGCCCAAGTGGAGAAGGCCAGATGAGCCGAGCGGGGAGAAAGAGAGGGAGGTGGGCTGCATTTAAAGGAGAAACTCTGAGTGCAGCCACCTCTTCCTGTACAGACCACGTTCTTCCGGAGGGTCAGGAGAGAAGTTAGTTTACACAGGTTCCTAATTCCTAATGAGCCATCAGGTGGAAAGGGATGCTGCCCCTTATTTGCCAGAGAGGTAAAAATCAAAAAAGCATCACCCAGTGAACGCAGGAAGATGCCCCCACAAGACTCATTTTCTCCATATTTTCAGTGTGAGTGGCCTCATGCTGTCTGCCCCACTCCACTAAATTCCAAGGAAACTTGTCAGTGACGCCTCTAACCCAGAGTCTGGCTCAGCGCTGGTCTGGGGGGTGGAGGCAGCAGAAACAGAAGTGAGACCTTGCACATTCCAGGAAACCAGACCCCCATTCTAATCGGTGCTGCAGCTGCAAATTCCAGGGCACTGGGGGCAGGGGTGCAGGGGGGCTAGACAACTGGGTTCCTTTGAACCCCACAGAGAAAATGTACAGGAAGGTCGGGGCATTGATGAGTTTTGGCCAAGACAGCCAGCTGAGGCCTAAAATAAACCTGAAAATGCTATCCAGCTTCAGGGGCACCGTCTGCAAATCCAAGGAAGAACCAAACAGGAAAGACAGCCTTTGGTGTTATACTTCCCACGGCCAATGGCCCTCAGACCTATTCTTGTTAAAATACACCCAGTTCACAAGTAGTAATTATCGTTTTTATAAAAAGATTAAAAATTGAATGATGGATGACCACACTCTCTTTCTGTCCTTTGCACAGAAATAAAGAAACGAAATTCAGGGGGTTCCGTGTGACTGCTTTCTTTCCTTTTAATAAATAAAGGAGGAGGAAGAAGTGATGGAGCCAGGAGCCTGGCCTTGACTTCCAGCCCACACTGGCACTTCCAAGCACTGGCAGCCCCTGTCTTTCCGGTACAGTCTCCCAGACAGCTCCGAGTGGGAAAAGCTCACCCTTCGCCAGACCTCAGGTTGCTAACTCATCCTGCGCGTCCTTGGTGCTCTGAGCATAACTGCTGGCAGAGACTGGGCCAAGGCTGCAGCTGACGGTACCTGGAAAAGACTTGTGGCAGGTGGAGTGAAGGAGGAAGACTGACCCAAACAAGTCAAAGACAGTCTGTCTCACACCGAGCAAAATAGGAACGAGCTTTTAGGGGGCACCTGGCCAGCTGGCTGCTAACCGCTAAACTGCTGTCAGCCACCAGGTTCTAAAGCTTTAGCTTTACTGGGAAAAGGTGTCTTTTCCAGAACCACATGTCTATTTTTAAAGGTACCCATCACTGACAATCACTTTTCAGGTCGGGTGCTATGGCTCACACCTGTAATTCTAGCACTCTGGGAGGCCGAAGTTTGATTGCTTAATCTCAGGAGTTTGAGACCAGACTGGGCAAGAGCGAGACCCCATCTCTACTAAAAATGAAAAACTCTGGCAGCACCTGTAGCTCAGTGGGTAGGGCACCAGCCACATACACCCAGGCTGGCGGGTCTAAACCCTGCCTGGACCAGCTAAACAACAATGACAACTGCAACAAAAACAATAGCCAGGCATTGGGGTGGGCCCCTGTAGTCCCAGCTACTTGGAAGGCTAAGGCAAGAGAACTGCTGTAGGAGGTTGCTGTGAGCTGTGACGCCACAGCACTCTACCAAGGGTGATGCAGTGAGACTCTGTCTCAAAAAAAAAAAAAAAAA
>NW_003852416.1:206083-220450 GCF_000181295.1 Otolemur garnettii
AAAAAAAAAAAAAGAAAAACTGAGGCAAGAGGATCTTGCTCAAGCTTGAGTGCTTGAGTCCAAGAGTTCAAGGTTGCTGTGAGCTATGACGCCATGGCACTGTACCTAGGGTGACAGAGTTAAACTCCATTTCAAAAAGAAAATCACTTTTCAGTCTCATTATCAAAAAAATTCCTTTCTTACACACCCGTGGTGAATGCCTGGGTTTGGTTGGTTTCACCACATTGATAGTCTTCCCCAGCCTATCGTATGTGTTAGGAAAAAATGGTCCCCGTCAATTCCACTGCACAATTTTTTTTTTCAGAATTCTCCAGGAGACTCAACATGATGTGTCTATTATTATCTTTGGGGAAACAGCTGACTGCTCAGTTCACAAAAACACTCTTAACTTTCTCTTGATAAGCATCTGGCCCCAGTCCTGACCTTCGCAGATTTCTCAGCTGGGCTCTCTTCCTGCTCTGACTCCTGTGGTTGTTATGTCTGGACCTGCCAGGGCAGTTCGGCCTTCTAAGCCTTCCGGCAGCCTCCAGCAACCACCAGAGCTATCGAGCCTCCAGCCTCCTCCAGCAGTAGGCTAGGAAACACTGCCCAGGGCAGCCTGTGCCCCTGGTGGAGGAGCAGGGCTGAGGCTTCGGGAAAGGAGAGGAGACCCTAGGGAAGTTGGCAAGGATGAGCAGGGCCCCCCGCCCAGGAAGACCCCAATTCTTCCTGCGTGGCACCCAGCACCCATTTGCTGATGAACTGCTATTCTCCAGGTATGAGGAGGAGAATGAGAACTTGTTAAAAATGAGCTAGGCGCCAGAAAGAAACTTTGACTCGAGTAAGAAGCAAAAAGTGGGCCCCTGGACCCAAGACAAGCCACCACCCCTTTCTGGGCCTCAATTACCTCACTGGTAAGATGAAGGAGGAGACCGTTTCCAACGTCCTTTCCAGCTCCCAGAAAAGTTATATGACTTAATAAATCTGATGCATTTCCTGATGTTTCCCATCGGTATAGAATACTCTTATTTAGGCTGGCTTCCTGAGCCATGTGCTTTTGTGTCTTCCAATAGAGCCAATCAGTATCACCTCAGCAGCTGGACTTGCAAAGTGACTTTCCGGGCTGGGACTGCAATTTCCCATATGGAAAGAAGATAAAATGGAAGTCTGGTCTTCCTATATCCACATAAAGGGGGACTTTTTAGTCACAAAATGGAACGCAGTACCAATATACACTATGATGTGGACAAACCTTGACAATATTGTGCAGAAACCAGTTGTCTATTGTTTGATTCCTATTTTATGAAATGTCCAGAAGAGGCAAAAATTGTACAAACAGAAAATGGACTGGTGTTTACCTGGGGATGGGCACGGGGCAGCCTGGGGGCAGCCTGGGATGGCTGCTGATGGATCTTGGGTTTCTTTTCAGGGTGATGAAAATGTTCTGGAATTAGTGGAGCACAACTGTAAATACATAAAAATGCTGAATTGTAGACTTTACAGGGGGCAGATTTTTATTTTTTTAGAGATAGAGTCTCACTTTATCGCCCTCAATAGAGTGCTGTGGCATCACAGCTCACAGCTCACAGCAACCTCCAACTCTTGGGCTTAAGCCATTCTCTTGCCTCAGCCTCCCACGTAGCTGGGACTACAGGTGCCCACCACAACACCCGGCTATTTTTTGGTTGTAGTTGTCATTGTTGTTTGGCAGGCCTAGGCTGGATTCAAACCCACCAGCTCTGGTATATGTGGCTGGTGCCCCAGCCACTTGAGCTACAGGCACAGAGCCTACAGGGGTGATTTTATAGTATGTGATTATCTCAATAAAACTGTTTTTAAAATTACAATAATAATGTTGCTTATTTCTTACTACCTTTTGGGGGGGAAGGTCTCACTTGGTTGCCTTTAGTAGAGTGCCCTGGCGTCATAGCTCACAGCAACCTCAAACTCTTGGGCAAGCCTCTTGCCTCAGTCTCCCAAGTAGCTGGGACTACAGGTGCTCACCACAATGCCCAGCTACTTTTAGAAATGGAGTCTCACTCTTGCTCAGGCTGGTCTGGAACTCCCGAGGTCAAGCAATCCACCTGCCTCCGCCCTCCAGAGTGCTGGGAATACAGGCATGAGCCACTGCACCTGGCCTCTCCTATTACTTTTTTAATGTGACTACCAGAAAACTGAGTTTTATGTGCAGCCCCTACTATACTTCTGTCTTGTCTTTACTTTTCGAAATGAACAAAAACAGTTCGGCCTCCTGCATCGTGGACACAGCTGATAACTGGGAGGCCCAGAGTGGCGAGCCTTGTGTTGGGAGGCTCAGGTTCTCTCTCCTTCATACGTGGCTGTGACCTCCGGCCTTCACTTCCCCCACTGGCCCCAGACTCCTTGCCTAAGATAGTGTTGGCCTGGATGATCTGACAGCCACATAAGCCCTGCCAGGTGAGACAGTCTGTGATCAAACACCCCCATCCCTAGATAAACCAGTTTTGAAGCAGTCACTCTCCACAAACACTGCTCAACCCTTAAAATCAATCAACATGAGAATAAAAGTCACTTGTAAGACTGACAAGATAATCTACCAACTGGGAAGAATGGCCAATCCAGTTCCATCCTCTTCCATTTTTCCTGAATAATTTCTTACGGGGAATTTTTTTTGGTTTCTCTCTGACTTTAGAGGTTGAAATTTTATAGCTGATGCCAAACAAATATTGCTACGACTCTTCTGGAAAATAATTTGGCAATATTCCACAGACATTAAAAATCTCCTATTCTTCTATCCAGTTATTGTAACCCCAGCTACAGAAATAACGGTGACCATGGACACGCTCATCTCAGCACTGTCTGCAACAGCAACGATGGCCCTAATGGACACAAGTAAGGGAACAGTTAACCGCCTGATGATAACGCTTGGAACAGAAATGATAAAGGTGCTGGAAAGATGGTAACGGTGAAATCATGAAATTGGCTTGTTTCCTTTTTTTTATTTTTGAAGTGACTAAATTGTATGTATAACTTTAAAACTGTGATAGTACAATATGTCCATGATGCATTTTCCATCGTGTCTCAACAGCATAAGAAAAGAAACTGAAAAGAGCCTTTATGCTGAGAGAGCAGAAACCTGATATATTTGTCCCAAAAAGAACACAACCACAGCTGAAAAGACACTGAAGCACCTCGGTCCTATATCATTGACATGTCTGCCATGATGTTTATACACATTTCTTCCCCAAATGCACTGTAATTATCACTCAAAGGCATTTATATGTCCTTACAACTCTTAAAGGAAGAAATCAGTCATCCAATGGGCAGCTTTTTAGTCATCTTCCAACCCAAGAAGATTATTTTTTGGGGGAAAATTTTTGTTTAATATCATTTTGAAGAAGGAGACTGAGTGAATGGCACCCCCTGTTTCTCCAGCCACACAGTAAAACCCTGAGCGGGGCCCTGGCCTCTCCCGAACTCCTAGCTATTCCCACAAGAGGATGCAGATGAGATGGAAGGGTTCTAGGACTCCTCCCTGGGTCTCAATCAAACACAGGCCACACTGGCCCCCACTGATGAGCTACAGAGCTATGAGTCATGTTCCCTGGGTTGCCCCAGTCTCTGCATCTGTAAAGTGAAAAGGCTGGGCTATAGGACCTGTAAGGACCTTACACCCTGAGGTTCCATACCCTGGAATCCTGTTCCTCCATAAGTTAGCTGGGGGCTTTGGCCAGCCACCAGTGTCTCTGCAATAAAGCTGGCGTCCTCGCCCATAGGATGTGAGCAAACAAGAACACGGGGAGCTGATATGGTTAGAGATGGGTGTGGAAGGTGAGGGCAGAGAACAGAAGGATTGTATGGCTGGCCAATGACAGGTGTTCCCAGGGGACAGGCTGCAGATGGGGCACATTACAGAACCCCACAGACAGAAAGATCTCAAATCCCTGCCCCTCCTCTTGCATCTCCTGTGCTATCATCAGACTTTTCCTACACGTGTTTCTTCCAGTGAAGGGGGAACCATATTGGGCCACATTTCTCAGAACCAAAAATGTCAAACTGGTGAGGCAATGTCAGGGTAGGATCTCAGAAACCTCAGCTCAGGCCAGTTCCTGACCAGAAGACAATACACAGAAGTGTATCCTGGGAAGAGCCCTGGGATGCAGAGCACAGCTCCCCAGCAGGAGTGTCTGCTGCATGTCATGATGGGGATGCTGGTGCTTTGGACCAGTGCGTTTTACCCTTAGAGATGATGACAATAAACTTTGCCTCTGGCATTCCGGAAACAGAGGGCCAATGTCCTGAAAATTGAGTCCTTTGGCCAAGAGCTACTCTGTTTTGGTGGGGCAAGAAAGCATGCCCAGGGAAGACCAGTGCCTTGACACCTGTGGGCATATTACTTTTTCTATCCTTTCACCTCTATTAGTCTCAGTACAAGTCCTACCAGTAGTCCTGGAAGGATCTGGAATTGTCAACTCGAGGGTCCAATCTCTTGCAAGTGTTTTGCCTTAGTACCTCCAGCTGATGAAGAAGCTTGGTACCCAAGATCTCATCGGACCCTCACAGTATCCTGCTGATATCTCCTGGGCAGCATCACTGCTGTAGATGATGTGAACTAAGATAAAATCTTAAGGTTGCCCTCCATCTAGCAGCTGATTGACTGGACCCACTCTTGGCCTAAAACTGAGTTGCTAGCCAAGACAAAGGAGGTCAGATATGCCTCAGCAAGTCCTCCTCTCTTCTTAGAGATGTCCTTTGTGACTTATTAACAGGCCAAAGGCTATGTAAGACATACCTGCAGGTCCTCAATATACATAACAAACCACTTGAGTCATATGTCCTGTTTTTTGTCTCCAATTAACAGACCCTTATCTTAGCATTCCTTTGTGTTGACTCCTAGTCTATTAGACAGAGTCTAACTTTACTTTCAGCCAATTCTCAGCCAAAGAATCTTTAAACTCATCTATGACCTATGGACCCTCCAGTTCAGGATGTCTCACCTTTTGGGGCCAAACCAATGTATGTTTTCCACATACTGACTTACGACCTTACCTGTAATTTCTGTCTTCCTAAAATGTATAAACCCCATCACGGAGATCCCACTTGCTCCAGGCTTCCTGGGTGTGGCTCCAAGTCACAGGCCTCAAAGTCAGCTCAGAATAAACCTCTTTAAATTATTTTACAGAGTATGGCTTCTTTTCCATTGACAATGAGAAAACTGAGGGTGAAGGGAATTAGCAACTCATCCAAAAGTCCCAAGTGGGGCTGGATCCCAGGCTTTCTAACCCTGATGGTCCCTAACAGAGACAGGGGTTCAGTGTTTCAGAACAGACCCAGGAGACCTCAACTTCTCTCTTTCGGGAACTGACAGACTAGCAGGCAGAAGATCAGTAAGGATGTGGTTTCCCTGCATGGCACTGTCCATGCACTAGACCTGACTGACTGATGTTTACAGAGCACCCCAGCCAAGCAACTGCAGAACGCACTGAACTAAAGATCAGAAGGCTCCCTCCACCCAGACTCCATGGCATGGCCACCCTCGTAACCAAGGGGATACTCTAACCTTGCTGGCCATGAGAAAGGAGATTAGACAGACCTCATCATGCCCTCCCCACCCCCATTAACAGGCCAAAAGCTAATCCAGACAAACACGCAGGTCCTCAATATACACAACAAATACATGGCCAGTAGCTTGTCTCTGATTAACATATTTCCTTATCTTAAAACATTCCAAGCCTTTGGACAAAGCTTCATTTCTTAAACCAATTACAAATCAAAGAGTCTTTAAACCCTATATTCTGGCTCGGTGCCCATAGCTCAGTGAGTAGGGCGCCAGCCAGATACACCGAGGTTGGTGGGTTCGAGCCCAGGCTGGGCCTGCTAAACAACAATGACAACTGCAACCAAAAAAAATAGCCGGGCATTGTGGTGGGCACCTGTAGTCCCAGCTACTTAGGAAACTGACTCAAGAGAATCACTTAAGCCCAAGAGTTTGAGGTTGCTGTGAGCTGAGATGTCACAGCACTCTACCAAGGGCGACATAATGAGACTCTGTCTCCAAAAATAAAAAATAAATAAATAAACCCTATGTTCTGTAGGTCCCCCACCCCTTTGAAACGTTCCACCTTTTGGAGACAAACCTATGTATGCCTTCCATGCACTGATTTTTGACATAACGGTAATTCCTATTTCCCTGAAATGCATAAAACTAAACTGTAATCCAACCATAGTGAATCCATTGCTCAAGGCTTCTTGGGCATGGTTCTGGGCCACAGTCCTCAAATTCAGCTCAGAATAAACTTCTTTATTTTACAAAGTTAGGCTTCTTTTCCATTCACAACATGCTCTTCTTAAGCCCACACAGAACATTTACCAAGATAGACCACATTCTAGACCAGAAAATATACCCTAACAAATTCAAACGAAGGGAAATTATACCAAGTATGTTCTCAGAAATGGAATTAAACTAGAAATTAAAAACAGAAAAGATAGTTGGAAAAGCCCCCAAATATTGAAGATTAAACAATACACATGAGTCAAAGAAATCTCAAAAATAGTTTGGGAGTGAGACTGATCAAATCCTGATTGTGCCTCCTCCTCCTCCTGGCTGGCCTTGGACAAGTTCTAATTAGCTTCCTGCGGCCTCCTCTACTTTCTCAGCTAGGCAGCCAAGATAACCCTCCTCCCTCCCTCCCCAGGCGGCTATGAGAAAAGGAGGCAAGGCCTGTAACACAATTAGCACAGCGCCCAGCTCCCAGAGAGTGCCTGGCGGCAATAGCTCATCGGGACACTGTTCCGTCTGGCAACATTTCCCACCATCCTAACTGTCCTAGAGAATGCAATACCCCTACACCCCAGGTAGCCGACTCTGAGCCAGAGAAAGGCAGATGTGGCTGCTAAATGCCGAGCCTTCCGTCCCAGTTCCCAGCTGGCAGCCATCTGCCTGGGCTGCCCCAACTGGCAGAACTCTGTCCATCCATTCCCCCCCCCCAACACACACACACAGCAACTGCCGAGCATACTGGCACCAGAGAGAGAGCTCTTCTTAGTCACAGAGTGTGGGATGACTCAAGTGTTAGATGATTGGATGAAATCTCACCAGAGACTATGTGAAAGGGAATTCTACCACAAATCTCACCAAACTTTGCGAAAAAACAGGTCAGCACACAGCCAGGCCTACCATCTTCTTCTCAAGATTTTATTGCACAACAAATGAAAAAAGATGTTCCTGAGGTTTGAAAATATTGCACAAGGCTCTGACTCATTAAGACGGGTTATTGAAATTTGGAAATTATCAGAAATTCCAGCCACAACAACATGCCCTTAGACTTCTGTGTGCACAAGGCGACCTGATTATCCTGTTACAGGGGACCAGCTGCTGTCACGCGATGCTGTGGAGGATGCTTTTTATGAAATATGCTTACTCAACAATTTGTCCTAGAATCTAAAATAACAGGGTATCCTTAGACTCCCAAACCATTTTTTTTTCCTCTTAAGAAATGACAAATCTTTCCTTGTGTGGAATTCCTAGAACATGGAAACAAATCAAACCAAGTATGGTTCAAGAAGGTCCCAGGACTTCTATAAACGGCCACCTCCTGGGTGTCACGGGCTCCAGGGAGGGTGAACAAGATGACATCTATAAAATTCCAGGCAGTCCAGATACTTGGCTAGTCCAGAGAAGTCACATGCTCATCAGATGAGACAGGCCATGATGGGGCCATCAGAGAGTGACAGCTTAGAGCCCATCTGCCTGGACAGCATTTTCCAACATAATAACTGGCAAATTCTGAGTCCTCCCAGACACAAGTCCCACACCTCCCCTTCTTTGTGAAGCTGTCCTCACCCACTGACCAGCTTCCTCTCCAGGGAGACGAGAGCCTTCCAGCATTCTTCCCACTGACCTGACTCCCTCGTCAGTGCCCGGATGCTGATGACAGTGGTGATGACAGCTAATACTGACCAAACTGCACTGATGCACTGGGCACAGTGCTAAGCACTTCAGGTCAGCAAGTCCTTTCCTCCTGCAGCCACCCCAAGAGATAGGTATGTACATATTATTATTTCTGTTACTATTCTACTGATGAGGAAACTGAGACTTAGAGATTAAGTCACCTATAAAAAGCCACACATTCAGAAAGCAGTGATCTAACTCCAAAAGCGCAGGCCTTAAATTAAGTTGGGCATCATATGACTTACTACAAAAGCACCTTGAGGTCTAGGGCCCCAAGCCTCACTCACCTGGGTCCCTATACTTGGTATACGGGTGAGCACACAGCAGGTGTTCAATAAATGCTCTGTATGAATTTAGGAATAGCCCTCACATCACTGATTCCAAAAGCTGAACTCCACATCTTTCCCACAATGACAGCCGTGCCTCTTCATTGCCACTTAATTTTTGTCCTGAGGCACATTCCCCTGGCTAATTTCCCTATGGTTCTCCACACACATCACACAGCAGTGCTGAATTGCTCCAACTTCCACGCTGCCTCTGGAGCCTTTCAGAAAACCATTCAGAATGGTTATACTCTCAGTGTGTCTGTTAATAGCAGGGTCCCCTCCCTCCCTTCCTATCAATGACAGACAATTAGGAGAGGGAAAAGATGAACTGGCTCAGGGGAATCCCATTCTAGAAGCCATGGGGCCCCAGGAAGAGACAAGGGATGGGAGGCTCACTGAAGCTCATCTCCTGGAGGTGGGGACATTACCCCATGGCCTCCCGGGGACCGGTGCAAAGATGAGGTACAAGGCAATCAGGCTTGAGATGGGTCACATCCATTCAATGCCGACCTTGGCTTTAACCATCAATAATTTAAGGGGAAAAGGTAGCTCTTAAAGAAGCCAGCTCAGCCTTTAAAATAGGAATGAGGCGACCACAACCTTCTCAGAGACTGGTTTCCTTATAAACATCATAGACCATTCTACATAGAAGGGTCCAATCCCCTCACTGCTGAAGCTCCAAGAGGTAGTGGGGGGGGGGGCGGTCACCTGGTCAGGTAACAACTCAGGACAGGGCAGGGTCTGTTGTGAACTGTCCCACCGCCCCCCACCCCACCTCGTCTTCCAAGGAAACCCCAACCACTGCCAAGCCTGATTTCTTCTTCACATTCAGCCTAACCAGAGGTACTTATTTACGACAAGTATAAGCTCATGGAAAGTCTGCCTCCTGAATCCGAGAAACAAACTCATCCAGGATCACTCAGTGGACTCAGAATCCAGCCCCATGGTGTTGGGTCTGACCACAGTTAGCTCATGGATCCTGCCTTAATCATTTACTGAATACTGTTATTTTAAGTTCTAATGTAACCTATTTACAGCTTTCCTGGACACAATGAAGTAACTCAGACACTTGGTTTTTGATCCTGTTGACTTCCTAATTTTATGAAACCTTAACATTTTAACTCTTTAGGAAAACCAACAGAGCAGTAAAAGACGTCAGCCAACCAGAGCAAGCAAAGCCTTGTAACTGCTCCAAGACCTTCGAGTTTCCAAGTTTCAAATGACTAAAAGCTGGCGACTAATGTTTCCACCAACTCTGCCCTAAGATGAAGCTCAGGTCCCCAGCATACTTATTTTTTAAGTGACAAAAGGTATATTTGACTTGCCAGTAGTGAAAATTACTCTCTAGCTAATGCTGTTCTTTAGCAATGGAAAATGCAACCCCAGGGAAGAAGGGATTGTGCCCCCCTCCCCCCGTTTGTGTTTAATACCAGCTCCCTGTGAGCAGGGACTTTGTTTTTGGTCAACTCTGTCTCCCCCCAGCTCTACACAGTGTCTGGCACTCAGCTAACAACAATTATTTGTTCAAGGCACAACCTGAACTAAGGCAGATTATACAGACAGTCCAGGCATCCAAGCAGTCACTACACCAACAGTCTAAGCGTTGGGTTCCTGCAGGCTGTGCTGGCACAAGCCTACATCTTCAGAGTCTTTGGGGTCAGATCAGGACCAGGGCATCCTGAAAACCGTCAGGGGGTTGTTCCAGGTCCCCCTGCAGCTTATAGACCTCACAGCTTGTCTGGGCTGCTGTGTGGGGCGGGATACACTTTCCCAGAAGGAAGTACTAGGAGGAGAAGTGGACAAAGCTTCTGTTATTTGGGGAGTCCTTCTCAAGTCTCCCTCCCAGCTGAGGTCTGTAATACTGCCTGGTCTTCAGAATATTTAGGGATTCCCAAGGGCCCTTCCTTCCTCAAGAGGAGTTTGTAGTCTGCAACTCTGCCTTGGAAACAGCATTACGTGGCCCCTCTGCTCTTCTTTGGGAAGGTTGCACTGACGGCAGCGGGAAGCAACCTTATCCTCAGACTTCTGCACCTGCGGAGTAAGAGCTGTGGTCTGTCCCATTTCATCCTAAAGCCATGGCCATCTGGAACACTGTTTATGTCAGCTATGAGCTGTGGCTTAGCTGGGGTTGGTTTACAATCTCCGTTGCTCTGTCAACAGCACAGCATGGTGGTTATGAGCAAGGCTCTGGAACCAGAAGCAAGGGTTCCAGACCCAAGCAAGTGCTGTGCAGCCCAGCTGTGACCACGGAAGACTACAGCACTCACCTCACCTAACCCTTATGAGGATCAGATAAGTTAATGCATGCCTGGCACAGAATGCTAACAAAATATAAATTAGTCCTTACTACTATTATCCCATTCCTAATTTTAATTCCTTTTGGGGGGGGAAGGGGTAATCTGACAGGAGATTGGGACATGGCAGATCTTTGTTCTCTAACATATTTGTGTATTTTCCTATCCAAAGCCTGACAGTGCACTGATTTCTGACACAGATGATGCGCCTTCATTTCCAGAACTGCGATTAGAGATGTTCTTGAAGAGTCTTCATAAACAGCTTACAGATGAGAGTGCTTATCTTTGATCAGTGACACATTTCTCCACCTAAAGATCTACCATGACCCCAAAGTGCCAGTCACCTGCCTAGAGACCCCAGTTCTGATGGCATTTCCTACCTCTGACTCCCTGGCATACTGGGCTTCTTTCCAGGGAAGGTAGGAAATGCCTCTGGGTGGTCCGGATACACCCCCTTACAATCTTTAGAACCAGCTCCTGCCTCAGGCACTCTTTCCCCACATCTTTAAATGACTTGCTCCAACTTCAGTCCTCTAGTCTCAAAAAGGCCTCCCACGTCCATGCCAGCTAAAATAGCTTTTCCAACAACCTCTGAGCCAGAGCCGTTGGCCAACACACCTCATAACAATGACGTCAAGTGACCTGCCTGTGGGCACCCAGCTGCTGAGCCCTGGAGCGGTTGGCTGGACCAAATGAAGTCTGCTGGCTCCCAGGCCCTTGTCCTCTGAGACACCTCTGGGAAGTGAAGGCGAGAACATACGATGAGAGAGGGGCACAGCAAAGTAATGCCTACCACTAAGGTAAAACAGGATGGGGGCACACTTCAAGCACTGTTTTTCTTCATTCACTCATTCATTCATTCATTCACCCATCCACCCATATATCTATTAGGTGCCTATGTGCTAGGCAGACAAACACATAAACAGTGTCAGACACACCACAAAGCCCAATAAATATTTGCAATAGGAGGAAAGGATAAAAAACAGTCTTCTACCCTCACTGTTTCTCCCTGTTTTCAAGGCCACCACACTCACTCTTCTGAGGCTGTACGTACCCTCACTGGCACACCCAGGGCCCACTGTCAGCCTGATGGCCAATGAGGGACCTGTTCCTCTCCACACAAGGACTCAGCCCAGTCAATTATTAAGCACTCTGCCAACTCCAAAGCTCATTAAATGACTTGCCTCACTGGCAATAAATCAGGTGGTTCTTGGAGTGCCAGAAACTCAGGACCTCGTGCAGTGAGACTATAAACAGTAACAGCTGGCTTGTTTTTGACAAAAATACACTTTTTTAATGTCATCGCCTCACACCCAGACTATTGCAGTAGCCTAACTTCCCACCCGAGTGCACTCTGCACTCCATCACTAGGGCCCTCCTACGGGAGGCTGTCTCTGAGCAGTGTTGATTCATGAACATCCGCATACATGGCACAGTCTGTCCTCTTCAGCCCTGGGACACTCGGCCACTAACCTGGGTCACTCCTGCTGCCTTTCCCAAATGTCTCCCAGCCACACCAATCTATTCACCACCTCCCAGACAAGTCTCAGGTTTTGCTCATGCTGTTCCCAACTCTGGGATGCATTTCCCAACTCTCTGGGAATTTGCCCTACCTGACCCTCTCCCACAGCCTTGGGCTGCAGCTCTGGGCTTCTGTCTGGGTTCAAATTCCAACTGAGTGACCTTAGGCAAGTTCTTTAACATCAATTTCTCTACCTATAAAACAAGAACGAGAATCAAGTCTGGCAACAAGTGTCTTTAATCCCAGCTACATGGAAGCTAAGGCCAGAGGATCACATGAGCCCAGGAGTGTGCAGCCAGCCTGGGCAATAGTGAGACCCTATGTCTAAAAATCAAAAATAAATTCTAAAAACCTCTAACATGGAGGACAGCAGAAACTCCCTCCACTGAATGAGGGCACACAGACCCGGTAATCCATAGCATGCTTTATCGCCAAGCCCATTCCTGAGTCTACTGATCACTGCTCCGCAAGGTAACTGCACACCTCTTTGGCTGAATTACCTTCAGGCTCTGGGCTCCAGCTCCTGTCTTAGTGAAATACACAATCTCCAATTTCTCCCAATACCATTCTGTCCCCTTCCTCTCCGCGTGAGCCAAACTGTGCCAGGCCCTAGCTGGGCAGGCTGGACCACAGTACTGTAAAGAAAAACCTAGACCAGCCCCTCTGCGCTGGGCTCTCCTATGCCCCTCTCCCGGCGCTGCCCACGCTGAGGAAACGGCAACAGCGCCGGGCTACGGCCAAGTGCACTGCCAAGCACCGCTGGCCGCTGGCCGGTTCCTCCGCCGCCAGACTGGCCAAGACTGAACTCTGTATGGTTTTTCCACATGGCATCTCTGCCTGGACCTGAGAAGCATCTCTCCAGAAGGTCCCACGAGAGATTTAGACACCTCGCCCCCCAATCCTTCGTCCCCCTCCCATCACCTCTTCTCGCAAAATAGGTCGCCTTGACACAGAAAAGATGCCTACGGAGGAGGAGAGGAGGAAGAGAGGCACACTTCTTCCTCATCCCTACCCCAGCCCCTTCTCCGCCCCTCCAGACCCGGATCCAAAAAGCTCGGTTCAGCTTATTCAGAAAGAGCCACTTTCATTTTTGTAGGATTGGCTCAAAATAAGAGAAGCAAGACACGCAGCAACGCTGCTGCAAAGTCTACTGTACTGAGCCGGTCCCTGCCGGGAGACGACCTGGAGAAACAGGGGCGAGACGGGCCACACTGCTTCTTAAAAGTTAAATCAAGTTTTCACGGAGCGAACCCATGATAAAGTTAATGCGTGGCTAAACGTAAAGGAGGAAGCGGAGCAGAGAAGAGAAACCCACAAACGAATTCTTGTGGCCCCACAGCCGCTATGCTCCGTGCGCAGTTTCCCGTGCTGAACTTTCCTCCCTTTATGCCCACGTTTCTATCTTATTTGTCTCCGGGTACCCGGATCCCCGCAGGGCACCCAGCGGGGACCACGAAGCGGGACGCCTCGTCACTCCTGGGCTGTGGGGCAGAGCGCGCCAGCACCCGCTGGGCGCAAACCTCGGTAGTATGAGAACCTGCGGAACGCTGCCACCCAGGGCCCTGCCCGCCTCTGCCAGCAAGTAGGTGCTCTGAACCCCTCGCAACGTGGCCTGTCACACAGGGGCAGGTCAGGGTTGGGATGGAGAGACTGGGGAGTGCCAGGGCGCGGCGCGCCGCGGAGTACCTTGGCCGCAGGCGCCGCGCTGCAAGACGATGACCGGCGGCTGGAGCAGCCTCTCGGAGCGCCGGCTGGCGGCGCGCAGTTGGCACAGGTTGGCGTAGGTGTTGGCGTCGCTACCACACACTGGCTCGTTGCTGGCGCACACGCAGGTGCCGGCCTGCGAGCGCCGCCGCACCGTGGCCGACGCAGGGACCCCGAAGGACACCACGCACTGCAGCCCCTCGCCGCACGGGCCCTCCTGCAGGCCGCATGCGGCGCCCTCGGGAGCGCCACACACCTCGCAGCAGCCGCACGCGTCACGGACACGGCCGCCCTCGCAGTGCGCCGGCAGCGGGGTGCAGCGCGCCGGCTCGCAGCGCTCGGGGCACCCGGCAGCGGGCCCGGTGGCAGAGGGCGCCGAGCGGCCGGCCCGGGACAGCTGCGCCGAAGCGGACCCTGCCAGCAGCAGAAGCAACAGCGGAGGGAGCGCGGCGCGCGAAGACTGCATGGTGGCTCCGGCGGCGGCGAGCTGGACAAGGGCCGGAGAGCAGCGCCGGAGAGAGTGCAGGAGGGCCTCGGGGGCAGCTGGTGCGAGTGCGCGCGGCCGCGCGGCCCAGCCCATTGGCCTGGCGGCGGTGACGAGCCGCCTTGGGG
>NW_003852416.1:220577-226102 GCF_000181295.1 Otolemur garnettii
GAGTCCGCCCTCTCTAGGGGCTCAGTGACCAATTTACGCACCGACGTATTCGCCATCCGCGGGTTCTTTGGCCACGATTTGTGTCCTTAAAACTTAAAAGACGCTCTACAAATGGGCCTGCGGCGGCCCCACTCAAGAGCGCCCGGGAAAGTTGCGGCACGTCCCGGAGCTGGAGGCTCGCGAGGCAGGGCGTGCTGGGCCGGCCTCGGGAGGAAGGGGTCGCGGCCCAGACCTGAGTCACAGCGGCGCCGCTCACCCCGGTCACGCGCTGAAGTTGACCCCTGTGCCCAGCACGCGAGGCCGTGACCTTGGGTTCCGTGGGCCACACAGAGGCGGCGTCCACAAGTCTGGCAGAAAGCCTGCGCCCAGACCCACGGTGATGTGTAAAAGCAAAGAGTAGAAGTAACTAGAGTACAATCCTTAGTGTGTGATTCTTCTTAAAAGTTGTTATCGGTGGCATGCGTGCTTGGACACGCGGGGAGCATCTCAGAAAGCCGCCTGGAGAAGCCAGTAACTGGCGGAGTGGGGCGGTCTTCGTGGAGCCGGGGTTCATACGGCTTGAATTTTTCACCACTTGCTGATTATCTGTGTTGTCAAATAGGAGAACTCACTTTTGACTTCCCACTGGAGAGTCTAGGTGCGTCCTTGGGGACAGATGCGAGCGTAAGAGTCACCAGAAGGGGCGAGGGCGACCCCAGAGGTGGGTATCCCTGGTGACTTGGCCCGGAGCAGCAGTCCTGGGCCAACTCTGCGCTGATGGGCCGGGCTCCTGTCCGAGGACCGCGAGTAGGTGGTGTGCTAAGCACCCGAAGGCAGATGGGCAGGCCGTGCTGACCTTGGGATAGGGTGGCCATGGGAGGGGGCTTAGGGATTATTTACCTCCCTGCTGTATTTGGTTTGTTCGCTTGTGCACACGTTCCTTTTCCAATAAAAACAGTTTTAGAAGTAAAATCTAGGGCAGAGCACGGTGGCTCACGCCTGTAATCCTAGCACTCTGCGAGGCGGAGGCAGGTGGATCGCCTGAGCTCAGGAGTTGGGGACCAGCCTGAGCTAAAGGAAGACCCTGTCCGGGCGTTGTGATGGCCCCCTGTAGTCCCATTTACTCCAGAGGCTGAGGCAAGAGGAATGCTTAAACCCAATGCTGTGAGCTGTGATGCCATAGCACCCTACTCACAAAGTGAGACTCGGTCTCAAAAAAAAGTAAAATCTAAATACTTTTAGCCCACCTCAAAGCACCTTCCAAATGGGAGCCTTGTTTACATCAGGATCCAGAGAGTTCCCTCAGACCGAGGGGAGGGAAATGGAGGCCCAGTAGCCTGGGTTATGAGACAGAGTCAGGGGCTCCGGCCAGAAGTCAAAACCTCATGGCAGTGGGAAGGGAGCTTTCACCCAGAATTCACTCCGCCCAGGATCCCCGAGGTGCAGACACCTCTGATGTTTCTGGCTAGCTGTGATGAATCAAAGAGGGGGTGCAGAGAAGAAAGAGGATATTTAGCCAAGTCCATCAACGAGAAAAAGCCTCTCCCCTGTCCATGGAAAAGAAGCCATACCTTGTAAAAATAATTTAAGAGGTTTATTCTAAGCCAAACTTGAGGACCATGACCAGAGCCATGACCAAGAATCCCTGGAGCCAGTGGGTGGGGCTGGGGGGGGTTACAGTTTGGTTTTAAACATTTTAGGGAGACAGGAATTACAGATGATGTCAGAAATCATATGTGGAAAACATACATTGGTTTGGCTCCAAAGGTGAGACATCTTGAAGTCGGTTACAGGTGGGCTTAAAAATTATTTAGCTGAAAAAAACAATTATTTAGCTGGCAATTGGCTGAAAGAGTTAAGGTTTGTCTAAAAGACCAGGAGTCAGTGAAAAGGAATGCTTAAAATAAAGGGTCTGTTAATCAGAGACAAAGAACCTGACAGATTCTAATGGTTTGTTGTGTACATTGAGGACCTCTGGGTAGGTAGGTCTTGCATAGCCTTAGGCCTGTTATTGAGTCACAAAGGACATCTCTAAGAATGGGAAGGGGCATGATGAGGCATGTTTGATCTCCGTTCTCCTGGCTAAACTCAGTTTTAGGGATCCCATTGGCTAAGTGGGAGTCTAGTCAGTTAGCTGCCTAGGAGAGCCTTCAGATTTTATTTTAGTTCACCCCCTACTATAATCCAAGGGCACGTGGTTGTGAAGATACTGGTGAAACCTTCTTTTTGTCTAATTCCCTCATTTTATGGATGAGAAAACTGAGGACCTGAAATGGTACATGACCACACCACAAGTTAAAGAGAGACAGAGCCTGAGCACCTTCAGGACTGGCTCTGCCCACAAGCCCCATCTTCCAGCCCCTAGCCAAGTGGCCAGGCTGCAGGGTGAGCTCCACAACCAAAAAGCGTGGCCTCGGCTCTCCCACAGCTTTGCAGGAGGTGGGGGAGTCTCCAAGCTCCTGCCCTGTCAGAATTAAGTCCCTGGGGATCCCACTGAGTCACCATCACAGTCTCACCCCATTCTCCACCCCTTTCCCCAGTGCTGAATAACTTGCATTTTCTGGAAGGTAATTTCTGCCTAAAGTCTGTGTGCCTTCGCTCACCATCTTCCCTGAAGATGGAAGTAGCCTTCCTCCCTGCCAGCGTGGGCTAGTGTGACCTAGTAAAGTGGGCAGAAGCTGTGTCATGTGAGGGATTTGGGTTTATTTCCCATGTCTGGCCCTTAACTCTGTGACTCTGGGTAAGTTGTTTAAGAACCTTGAGGAGGTTCCCCCAGGAAAATGGCAGTGACTGCACATCTCCTGGAGTGACTAAGCCAGCGCTTGTGGTATTAGGAAGATTGAGAACCAGTGGGTTAAGCTAAGGCTGATAGGCCAGGTGTAAGGTTCCCTTCATTCAGTGCTCGTTCCAGTCCTGTCTGGCACAGTCCTTCTCCATCCTCATGTCCCCACTTAGTGCCATTGCCTCTGCCTTTCACCCCCTGTGCCACTGGTCCTGGCCTCATCACCTCCTCCCCAGGGCAGGGGAGCGCCCCCGTGCTAGCACAGTGCCATGGCACCCAGCACACCCTCAGGAAGAGTCTGCTGAGCTGCAGCCACTCCTGTGATGAGCATCTGTGAGCGTGAAGCCCAGCCGTGGGGGCTGCATGTTTGTTCTTCCAGAGAAGAAAGATGGTGACTCCCTAGGCCCCTTGCTGGGGGTTTCATCAGGAGAGTCAACAGAGGGAGGATGGGAGGCCCATGTGGTATCAAGAAGCAGATCTGCAGCACCCAATGCTTTAGAAAGACAAGCTGGCAGGGGCACTGCACAGTGTGATCACACGATCACCTCCCAGCTGCAAGGATGGCTCACCCACTTGCTCTGACCCTGACAGTCAACAAAGCCTTTTTTTTTTTTTTGAACAGAGTCTCACTATGTCACCCTCAGTAGAATGCTGTGATGTCACAGCTCACAGCAACCAAAAACTCTTGGGCTTAAGCAATTCTCTTGCCTCAGCCTCCCAAGTAGCTGAGATTATAGGCGCCCACCACAACGCCTGGCTATTTTTGTGGTGGTGGTTTTTGTTGTTTAACAGGCCCGGGCTGGGTTTGAACCCACCAGCCCTGGCGCATGTGGCCAACACCCTAACCCCTGAGCTACAGGAAATACTGAAAAATAAATGTGCCACTGGAAGGGCTGTGGGAGCCGCGGACAGTCCACGTGGGAGGGCGTTGTGTGTGCACGCCTGCGTGTGCCCATCCGGGAGCACATATAGAAGCAAAGAGAATAAATGTAGTTGGATCCTGTCCTCGTGGGCCCCTCGCCGGCCTTCCCTCACCCTGCATTTCCGTGTCTAGACATAACGCTTTTAGTCAGAAAGGGTGTTGTTCTTTCTTTCTTTTAGGTTCTTCCCATCTGCTGCCATTTATACAGACAGCTTCTTAAAAGATGCATTTTTTTGGATACATCATGAAAACTCATTTCTCACTCACCAGGTCTTGGCACAGTTTCCTAGAGAGGATTTTTCCAGCGAAAAGGGGGCAGTTCTTAAGCCAAACAGGCAAGTTCCCTACCATCCTTTCTCTCTGCAGCCCTCATTTTCGGTATTAAAGCTTTAATTTTGAACAGAGTCAAGTCTATTCATGAATAATGAACAATGAAACACAGCAGCTGCCAAAGCTTTAATCAGGAAATGAGGCTGCCGAATTGGAACAGAGCAACCATGTTCATTGCCCAGTAAGAGAAAGCTCTCCCACTTGGGGCCTCTATTCTCCCAAATGTTCAAAGGACTTACTGCTCAGGGGCTCATTTTGCCCTTCCTAATTCACAGGACCTAAAATCCGAGAAACTGTTATTAATGATTTTGATTCTTCCTATAACCTTATCCCTTCCCTCCCCTACTCAGTAATTTCTAGGGGCTCTCAGTCCCAGTAAAATAAAGCCTGAGCTTCTTTCCCCGACGTCCAAAGACCCCATCCCCTCTGGTTCCAGGGCAGCAAACTTCCATCCCACCCATCCATCTCCTCTAGCACTGGAACCCTGGCTGAGGTCATGCGTGCAGATAACAGGCAACTTCTGAGCTGATTTGGCTTCCTCTCCTCTGAGTGCTGGGCCCCATCTGCTCCTGTCCCCTCCACCACCCCAGCATCAGAGGGTCAGAAGCTCCTTTGGCAGCAAGCACACCCTGATGACAGCCCATGTTAGTTTAGTTCAGTTTGGTTTGAAGGAAACTTCTTGAGCATCTGCCATGGGCTGGACACCCTTCCAGATACTAGAGATGCAGTGTTGAATGACTGCGAGGAACTTTGTCCCCATGGAGCTCAAAGTCTAGAATTTTCTATGATGATGGAAATGTTCTCTAACTAATTGTATATGACTACCGAGCATTTGACGTGCTAGCAAGTGCAAACAAGGAACTGAATTTTTACTTTGATTTGGTCGTAATTAATTTAAATTTAAATAGCTATGTGAGTGCACCCCATGGACCAGGGTAAAGCTAGTAGCTGTCACACCCAGGGGTGGGAAAGAAAACAAATGCAGAGTGACCAGAGGGAATTCAATGAGGGGGAAGGTGGATGAGGAGGATTTCTCCAGGTGAGCAGAGCCAGGAAGTACAGGTCGGGTCCATACTGTGAGGCCACCCAGGTGGGGAGATTCCAAGCTGATCAGTGGTAAGGCTTCAGGCTGGAGGGGAGGGGAGCCCACTGTTCTCCTAAGGAATTTGGACCTTACTCTGGTGCTGATGAGAAGTTCTGGCTGGCTTTTAAGGAGATGTGCTGTGGCAGAATCGCCTTGTTCAGTATGGATGCTAAATTGGAAAACAAAATGGATTCAGTAACATGCATTTTGAAATACAGATACATTATTAATATTATATTTTAGGTTGAGGAATACTTTGAATGAAACTGAAGATGCAGTTAATATAACCCAGTAGGTTGGCTCGGCGCCTGTGGCTCAAGCGGCTAAGGCGCCAGCCACATACACCTAAGGTGGCGGGTTCGAATTCCCAGCCCTGGCCCACCAAACAACAATGATGGCTGCAACCAAAAAATGGCCAGGCGTTGTGG
>NW_003852416.1:226234-241051 GCF_000181295.1 Otolemur garnettii
AAAAAAAAAAACCCAGTAGGTTAAGAAGTGAAGAGATTCTATTAGCTTTATAACAATTCATTTCATTATGACCTTTTCGATGCAAAGCCATCCTTCAAAAATTGTGCAAAGGCAAGGTTGTTTAAAATATTTTTGAGAACTTCTGAAGCACTTTAGATGTACAGTAGTGCCACTTTTAATATCAAATCAAAAAACTTTCATGTCCATTAAAGAATGACTGCTAAAACCAATCCCTGGCCTGGCTCTGTTTTAAGCCTTTAAATTCTATATATTTTTAAGATCTATAATTCAGATCTTTCATTAATTTAGGCTGACTTTTGCCCTAAATCAACTGCCTAAGACCAGCAGCTCATGTCTGCATGAATTGGCTCCTTCCAACATATTTGCTTTAGAAAATTAAAAGTGCATACCATATGACAAGATTTTTCACTCTCAATAATGAAATATCAGACAGACATGAGTTTAAATCAAACCTCGAGCAGCTACCGCAGTGTGATGAATGACAACCTGTCAAAGTTCTGTTATTCCAGAGCAGCCCGAAAAGCTGAGCAAACGCATTTAGAACATGCTGCCTATTAGGCAAAATTGCTTGACTTCAAATCAAGGAAATTACAAGCCAGAATTATAAAGTGTGCTAGGAAAAAATATTTTGCTAAAGAGAGGGAGGGGCTTCAACCTTTGAGCTAGTCTATTGTCTAAGTAGGCACTACAGTAAGTGCAAAGCGCCAAAATTCCTCAGGCATTTAAAAAGTATGTACCAAGCCTTGGCAATATGGTCTCTAAAGTGCCTAAATTTCCAAGTTTTAAATTAAAGCAGCTTGACCTAGAAGGCCAAAAATTCTTAATCTACAAACTTGCATTGTTATTTTCTTACACATACAGCCAAGATTTTTTTTTTTATCTCTCCAAATAAGTGGCAACAATGAATAATGGAAAGCTGTGAGAATATTAAAAGAATGATAACAGCTCTCCTAATGCGTGCTCTGAAAACCCAGAGAAGCAACTGCCAGCTGAGGATTCCATGTCCTTCAGTAAACCCTGAGCCCTGTCCACCTGCTTGAGGTCCACTCACATGGCCTTCTGCGGGCTTTGGGTTTCCACTCACCCAGTCACATGCTCTTACCTAGAGCATCCACCCGGTTCCTCTGTCTGCTTATGGCAGGTGCAGTGGGAAGAAATGTACTTACTGATGCTCCTGACTCACTAGCGAGACAGAACACACCCCGGGAATGACCGGGACCAGAGGAGGGCCTCCCCATGCCCAGCATTCTCAAACCAGGGCATGCATCAGATGCCCCTGGGGGGCTGGTTAAAATGCAGAAGTGGCTGCTCCTCCAGAATTTCTGATTCAGCAGAACTGAGGTAAGGCCTGAGAATTTGCATTTCTTACAAGTTTCAGGTGGTGCTGAGGCTGCTTGGGAGGTGGGGTAGGAGGCAACTAGGAGCCTTAAGAAGAGCTTGGCCGGTAGAGACCCCAGAGCCAAGTCTCAGAGAGAGTGGGGTCTACGGCAAGGCAAGCAGAGCAGGGATGGTCATGCTCTTGTCTGTTGACCGTGGAGGAGCCTGGGCCTTATTTAGAGGCTGAGAAGGATGTGGCCAGATCCTTGGATGGGAAAGACCCCCAGGACCAGGGGGAAGCTGGTTTGAGGGTGGGGTGGGAAGGAAAAAGTGTTGGGAGGCAGATTTTAGCAAGAAAGAAGGGGCTTCATGTTGTAGCGGGCACTTGTAGTCCCAGCTACAAGGAGGCTGAGGCAAGAGAATTGCCTAAGCCCAGGAGCTGGAGGTTGCTGTGAGCTATGTGACGCCACAGCACTCTACCAAGGGCGATAAAGTGAGACTCTGTCTCAAAAAAAAAAAAAAAAAGAAAGAAAGAAAAGAAAAGAAAGAAGGGGCTTCAGCATGGATTTTAGCCGCTGAGATCATGGAGTGCCATGGACAGTTTGCCCTTGCCTCTAGACAGCTCCCTTCCCCCCATCCCAGGGTCCAGCCTGTCTCAAGGTGGAAATAAAGGGCATACATGCCACTAGGAGGACGGCCTCTTCATCTGGGGCCTCTTCTCTCCTCCTCCTCAGCTGCACGGGGTCCTGGCTACAGAAGGTGCAGCCTGCTGGGACAGGGGCATGGCGTGGTGACAATGGTGTTGTCTCCTTCCCAAGCAACTGCCCGTCTCTCAGCCAGGAGAGCCATCTTTTCCTAAGCCACACAAAATTGCCCCATCTGCCAGGGTATCCTGACAACTTCACCCTAGATCATTGGGTGATCTTGGAGAGAGTCCTCCCTTCAGTCCTCATCTGCTAGAAGAGGCCACTGAGGCTCCCAGTGTCCACTAGAATCATCTGTGGAGTTTTTTAAAATGCTGATATCATGGCTCCGTGCCTGTGGCTCAAGTGGCTAAGGTGCCAGCCACATACACCTAAGCTGGCGGGTTTGAATCCAGCCCAGGCCCGCCAAACAATAATGATGGCTGCAATCAGAAAAATAGCCAGGCATTGTGGCAGTGCCTGTGGTCCCAGCTACTTGGGAGGCTGAGGCAGGAGACTCGCTTGAGCCCAGGATTTGGAGGTTGCTGTGAGCTGCGATGCCACCGCACTCTACCCAGGGGGACAGCTTGAGGCTCTGTCTCAAAAAAAAAAAAAAAATGCTGATATCCAGAGAACTGTCAAAACTTGGTTAAATTCAGCAGATTATATGTTGACTAGATGTTGATTTGGGGATTTTGATCATGTTACTGTGTTTGCATAAGAGAAAGTTTTCTGTTTTGTTTTTTGGTTGTTTTTTTTTTTAACAAACACAGTGCGCTTACAATGAAAGGACCTGACTGTAACTTACATGGTTTAAATGTTTCAGAGAACAAGAATAATGTAACAATTTTGATAAAGTTAACATTTGGGGAATCTGGCTTAAGGGTAAATGGGAGTTTTGCACTCTTTTTGCAACTTTTCTCTAAACCTAAAGTTATTTCAAAATAAAAACATTTTTTAAAAGAAATAAAATTATTCCAGATCAACTGAATCGAAAGCGTGGGGGCCCCAGTGAACACGTGAAAAGATGCTCAGCATCATTAGTCATCAGCAAATCAACAAACAAAACCAGAACGAGATACGTTTCATATGCACTAGGGAAGCCACAATCAAAACGGCAGGTGATAACAAGCATTGGCTAGGATGTAGCAAAATTGGAATCCTCATACACTGCTGTTGGCAAAGTAAAATGGTGCAGCCACGTGGAAAAACAGACTGGCAGTTCTTCAAAATACTAAACAAAGAGTTAACATATGACCTGGATTCCCTATCTTAGATATCTATCTATCTATCTCCATCTAACATATCTATCCATCTGTGCGTCTTGGGTGTATATAGATATGAACAAAGAATACCAAAGATATGTATACACAATTTGAGGAAGGAAAAAACTGTGTTAAAATTGTAATACTAGGCTCAGCACCCATAGCTGGCTCAGTGGTTAGGGTGCCGGCCACATGCACCAGGGCTGGTGAGTTCAAACCCAGCCAGGGCCTACTAAACAACAATGACAACAATAACAAGAACAACAACAACAAATCGCTGGGTATAGTCTGAGCTACTGGGAGGCTGAAGCAAGAGAATCACTTAAGCCCAAGAGTTTGAGTTGCTGTGAGCTGTGACAGTACAGTACTCTACAGAGAGTGACATAGTAAGATTCTGTCTCAAAAAAAAATTGTAGTACTAATATATATCGATAACACTTGTTATTTTGTATATTGTATCTCTTAGGAGGATTTTAATTTTTTTTAAATAGAAACTTAGTTGCTCTGGGTAGAGTACTGTAGCATCATCATAACTCACAGCAACCTCACACTCTGGGACTTCAGCAACCCTCTTACCTCAGCCTCCCAAGGAGCTGAGACTACAGGCACCCACTACAATACCTAGCTAGTTTTTTTTTTATTTTTAGGAGAGATGGGGTCTCACTCTTGCTCAGGTCTCAAACTCCTGAGCTCACATAGTCTACCACCTTGGCCTCCCAGAGTGCTAGGATTACAGGCATGAGCCACTGAGCCCAGTGTATATGCTATCTCATAATTGCAGAGGTCAAACATGATATGAGTATTACAATTTTAATATAGTTCTTTCTTTTTTGAAACAAGAGTCTCATTCTGCCACCCTACGTAGTATACTATGGTGTCATCACTTACAGCAACCTCAAACTCCTGGGCTCAAGCCATCCTATTGTCTCAGCCTCCAAGTAGCTAGAACTACAAGTGCCCATCACCATGCCCAACTAGTGTTTAGTAGAGGTGGGGTCTCCCTTTTGTTCAGGCTGGTCTCAAACTCCTGAGTTCAGGCGATCTACCCACTTAGGCCTCCCAAAGTACTAGGATGGCAGGCATGAGCTGCCATGCCCAGCAGTTTGTTCCTTCCTTAAGATGGATCTACATGGTTTAGGCACTCTCTGTATATACATCTCTATATATCCAAGAGAAATGAAAACATATGCTTATACAGAAACTCATACATAGCAGCATTAGTATGCTAAAGGGTGGAAATGATCCAAGTTTCCATCAAGTGATGAACGGATAAACCAATGTGTCACATCCATACGGTGAAATACTATTCACCCAGGAGAATGAAGTACGGATATGCACACAACACGGATGAGCCCGGGAGGCATTATGCTGAATACAAGGAACCAGATAGAAAAGGCCACATATTATATGTTCCATTCCCAAGAAATGTGTAGAACAGGGAAGTCTACAGAGACAGAAAGTAGGTTCATGGCTGTTTAGGGATGGGGGAGTGAGGATGAGGGGATAGGATAGCTAAAGAGTGTGGGGTGAAACGTCTTAAAATTCACTGTGTCAATGGTTATACATATCTATGAATATATTAAAAACCACTGAATTACACATCTTAAATGGGTGGATTATATTTCATTTGAATTATATATCAAATTGATTTTTAAGACTCAGGTTGTGTGTGTGAGAGAGAGAGGAGAGAGACGGGCATCCCTAGTGTCTCCAGTGACAAGCCCCCAGGGACTCCAATGAGCCACAGGTCTGAGAACCACAGAAAGGTCATGTCTTTGTACTGATGGCATGTGGATACACGGTTAAACCACCCAGTTCATCTATAGCCAGAGTGATGTCCTTAGGGGCCTAAAGTTCAGCAATGCTGGGAACTTTACTTGTCTAACCCATAATCATTATCTAATCAGCCAGTCTGTGTCCAGATGAATCTCCGTGTTGTCCTCCCTGCAGGTTGGGAGTTGCCTGGCACTGAAGCCTGCCCTGCCCACTATGCCCAGACAGTGCCAACCGCGTAGCAGGCATAGTTTTGTGTTTATGGTACTAAAGAGATGCTTGCGGCAGCAGCCAGGTCTGACATCAAAGTAACAGATTTCTATCTTAACTTTCATTTACTTTCTTCCCTTGAACTTGGTTCCATTTTTGATGTGACTTTCAGCTGTCAGCTGTCTGCACTCCCGGATGGGGCAATGGCCTGGCACCAGCACAGCAATATCCCTGATGAATCACGGCCGTGGTACTTTTCCACTGGGCCAGCCGCCACAGCCCCTTCTCCATCCTTTGTGAGAGCCCTGCCACCTTGCACTGGAAACACTTGGGTGTCTCTCACACTGGCCTCCAACTCTCATGGGCAGTTTCTGGAAGCTCAAGCCTAGCCCAGCACCTGGCACCCAGTTTTGAATTTAATTCTCCATTCTTTTAGAAAGAATCATCTCCACTTGGAGAAATCAGGCCTGAAAGTCAAGTCATCTGCCTTCTTCTCACAAAGATCTGCAGCTTGGGCGAGGGGAGGGAGAAATAGCCCTGAGCTGAATTCAGGAAGACCAAGCCCTGTCCCTGTGATGATTCCAAGGAAATTGAGGAAATCCTCACTAATGGCCGAACTTCCCTGGTTTGAGATTCAAAAGGAAGTCAGGTCCCCCAGGAATGCTTTTAACTCGGCAAGAAATGCAGGTTATAAAATTGCATTCTGTTGCTCTTGAATGTTTACTAAAGTAATGTTCAGTCTCAAGCCTAGAAGGAGCTGAGTCCCAGTCCGTGGTTAATTCTGAGTGGAGGGCGATAGGTGATATTTTCTATCTTTTGTTTTCTGCACAGGCCATTATTACTGGGGAAGATGAACCCTTGAAGTAGAAGGAAGGAAAGGTAACAAAAGCCAGAGCCTCTTCCTGCTGTGGCCTTCCCCGCTCCGTCTCTGACACCCCACCCAACTCCTTGTTTTCCTTCAGACTCCACCTCTCTCACCTCTGGGCTCAGCATCTGGGCTGTGCCCACCCCTTTATAAATGCCATCCATGACTGCCTTCTGGGTTCAGGCACATAGCTGAGAGATTGCCACGTGCTTAGATCAGTGATTACAAAAAGCTTATTCCAGGGCGGTGCCTGTGGCTCAAAGGAGTAGGGCACCGGCCCCATATACTGGAGGAGGCGGGTTCAAACCCAGTGCTGGCCAAAAACTGCAAAAAAAAAAAAAGCTTGTTCCAGATGTGTATTTCTTTGACATTTTAAAAAGAGGATGCTTTTCCACACTTTATAGCCCCCCCCCCCCAACATCTGTACATCTTTTTACAAAGCGCCTTTAAGTCTTTAGAAAGCTCTTTGAGTATCTGGACATGGCTGGTTTGCCCCCTTGGTTTATTTCCAGTGTCACCTCCCCCAGTCCTCACGGTCAGCACTTCTGTTTCCTGGCACAGAGAAACAGCCTTGCAAACTCTCTAGACAGGAGCAACTCCCAGGACACTTTGGAAGATGGTGTTCAGATATTACAACATAATTTGACAAGAATGAGGACAGTTTGGTGTTGGTAAACAGGATAAGGGAAAAGATGGGACCCAAAGCCAACTCACTCGCCTACAGTCACCTGATTTAACAAAGACCAAGCTGTAATTCAATAGGAAAAGGATGGCCTTTTCAATAAATGGTGCTGGACCAACTGGCTATTCATGTGGGGAAAAAATGAACTTTTGGTCTCATACATACACAAGATATAAAAGTTAGTTCAAAGTGATCATAGACATAAATCTGAGAAGCCAAACAATAAAGTGTCCTGGAGAAAAGGGTCCAAAGAAGAGAATAGCTTTATGACCTTGGGATAGGCAGGAGAGTTCTTACCCAGGATATAAAAAGCACTAAAAAAAATTGCTAACTATGACAATTAAAATAAAAACTTTATGTTCATCAAAAATGAAAAGGCTGGCTGAGCGCCTATAGCTCAGCGGCTAGGGTGCCAGCCACATACACTGGGGCTGGCGGGATTGAAGCCAGCCCAGGCCTGCCAAGCAACAATGACAACTACAACAACAACAACAAAATAGCCAGGTATTGTGGCAGGCTCCTATCTCAGCTACTTGGGAGGCTGAGGCAAGAGAATCACTTAAGCCCAAGAGTTTGAGGTTGCTGTGAGCTGTGATGCCACAGTACTCTACTGAGGGCAACATAGTGAGACTCTGTCTCAAAAATAATAAAAATAATAATAATTGAAAAGGTTAACAAACCACCATTGACACTTGTGTCCAGAATATTCAACTCAATTCAAAGAGAAAAAGGCAAACAACCCCCTAACAAAAAAGTGTGGGCAAAACACTACACAAAAGAAATATAGGCAGGGCACAGTGGCTCCTGTCTGTAATCCTAGCACTTTGTGAGGCCAGGTCACTTGAGGTCAGGTGTTTGAAATGAGCCTTAGCAAGAATGAAACCTTGTCTCTATAAAAAATTTAAAAATTAGCTGGGTGTTGTGCTGAGTGCCTGAAGTCCTAATTACTCAGGAGGCTGAAGCAGGAGGATCACTTGAGCCTAGGAGTTTGAGGTTGCTTTGAGCTATGATGATGTCACTGCACTCCAGCCCAGGTAATAGAGCAAGACTTTATCTCAAAAAAAAGAAAGGGGTGGCACCTGTGGCTTAGTAGGTAGGGCACCAGGCCCATATACTGAGAGCAGCAGGTTTGAACCCAGCCCCAGCCAAACTGCAACAAAAAATAACCAGGTATTGTGGCAGGTGCCTGTGGTCCCAGCTGCTCAGGAGGCTGAGGCAAGAAAATTGCCTAAGCCCAGGAGTTGGAGCTTGCTGTGAGCTATAATGCCACAGCACTCTACAGAGAAGAAGGTAAACAAATGGCCAGTGACATCATCAGGAAAATGTAAATTAAAACAACAAGGAAACACACCCACAAGAGTGGCTAAAATTAAAAAAGCAAAACCTAAACCCTAAGGCAGGCAGAATTCTGATGTGATCTCCAAGATATCCACGCTTTGAGTGTACGCCCCAGGTCCCTGCAGTGTGAGCAGGATCTGTGGATATGCAGAAGTCACTTCTGTGATCAGGTTACCTCACATGCTAAAGATGGAGGGATTTTGTACTACACAATTAAGGTCTCTACAATTAGTTTGACTCTCGAGTTGATCAAACGGGATCGTACCCTGGCTCAGCCTGACCTTGTCAGGTAAGCCCTTTAACAGACAGATTTAGACAGATTTTCTTGCTGGCCTTCAAGATGCAAGCTGCCCTGAGTCCTTTCTTCGGCTGCCCAGAAATGAATTTAGTCAGCAATGATGTGAACCCCACTAGAAGTGAGCTTGAACCCCAAGCTCCCACAAGCTCCTCATCCCCATACTGCCTTCCCACAGATCCTTTATGCATGGTGGGGGCCCAGGAGCTAGAGTCGCAGCCCCCTGCGGACAGACCTTGTCTGTCTGTCTTTCATTGTCTCTCCCCACACCTTACGCAGAGCCTGGCACATTGCACCGACTCAGCACATTTTAATTTTATTTATTTAGACATTGCCTTGAAGTTGAAATCCAAAATCAATGGCCCCTAAATTCAACAAAAAGGTTTATGTGACACCCTGTGCTTTTATTGCCCATTTCTACAAGAAAACGCTGGTTGGTTGTGGCTATCTCAAATGAAATGCAGTGTTTCTGAGTTAAAATTTTCATCTGAAGTTTTGAAAAATCTCATAGCTATTTTGCAATTTTGCTGGTAAGGAGTAGATTGCAGTACTTAAATATTCATCATCCTCCCCATAGAAAATTATGCTAGGTTAAACCATAGTCAATTTAGATATTCAATAATTTTTTTTTTCTGAGACAGACTCTCACTATGTTGCCCTCGGTAGAGTGCCATGGTGTCACAGCTCACAGCAACCTCAAACTTTTGGGCTTTGATTCTCTTGCCTCAGTCTCCCAAGTAACTAGGACTACAGGCAGCTGCTACAACGCCTGGCTATTTTTCAACGGCTGGCTATTTTTTTTTTGTTGTTGTTGTAGTTGTCATTGTTGTTCTAGCTGGCCCAGGCCAGGTCTGAACCCACCAGTCTGGGTATATGTGGCTGGTACTCTACCCACTGAGCATGGGAGCTGCCAATATTCAATAATTTTTGACTTAATAAAATGCCAATCTCATCTAATGAGCTAATATTTCTCTGCTCCTTTGATGGCTACCTTGACCATGTCATTTTCTCGCTAGGCAATAACATGTGAGCTTTCAGGGCACATGTTCCCTCTGAACAAAGTGTTAGGAGTGATCACAAGTTAGCCAGCGTATCTTTTCCCTCTGCCATGGCTGATAGATATTTTCCAGACAGAGGCTGTTCAATTTTCTTGGGTCCCAGGGTGAAAATGACAAACAGCAGAGCCACAGACAGTCCCCAGTGGACATAAAGCATAATTGATCGATAAACCTGTATGATCAGTAAACCTTTGAGGTTGTTGCTACTGCAGCATAACCTGTATTCTATCAACTTGTTCTCTTTCAGTCTACGTCACAATAGAGGTAATTGTGTCTGCCTCACTTATATCCCAGAGTTCAGCAAAGCGTCTCGTGTCTCTCTCTTCTATAAGTAGCCCTTGCATAATATTGATTGAATTTAATTAAGCACAGTATTTCTTCTGCTGGGGAAAAATTAAAAAAATGGGTTGAACTCAAAGACACTTTGTTGATGTGCACTTATTAATACACGTTCAACTTTAAGCCTACGGACAAGAATCAACTGTGAGCCAAGCTGTACTATGTTAGCAAAAATCCCAAAACAATTAGGCTCCTTGAAAGTCAGCCTGTTGTCCAGAATCAGAATGGAATCCAGTTCTCAGAACCTCTTCTGGGGGGCGCACCTGTCACTACAGGCAGGAGGATGGCCTCAAACACAGGAAGTGAGAGCTGAGCTGAACTAGACCACGGCAGGCTTTCATAGACCGTGAGCTGCCGAGTGGTGGAAACCTGTCTATGGAAAACTTTCAGAGCTTTTTATGCCGGGGAGTACCCATTTGGTATTTTAAATGTTGTGACAGCTTATTGGCTAGGAAATAGACTGTAGGGAGGCATGAGGAAAAACAGGGATGAAAAGATTTTCTCAGAAATCATAAATTACCCGTTTTGACAAAAGAAAGCATCTTAAGTAAACCAGTATCTATGGAGAAAAAGAAACATTTATTAAAAACACACAAACAAAAATCATTTTCAAAAATGTTTTGAAGCCAAAAGTTTTTATGGTTGAATTCTTTGAAACTTCAAGTAAGCAGATAATTTCATGCTCTTTCAACTGAAACAGACCACAGAAGAAAATGACAAATTTTCCAATTCATTTCATAAATCCTAATGTTAAAACTTACCAAATATGGCGTCCCTTCTCCTCCTGCAAAAAAACAAAAAGTTTACAAGTCAAAATCATTTATGGGTACAGGCATGGAACTACTAAAGATAATATAAGCACATATCCACTTGGTGTTATTTTAAGGAATAAAATATGAATGAAATAATTACATAGTATTAACACTTATATTAATATAATTTTCACATCATCTCATAAATTGCCAAAAAGTATCTAATATTCAGTTTCTAAAGAGAAAAAAAATGTTGGTGAATAAGAAACTCCCTTACCATGATAATGAATATCTCAATGGCCATCATCATACAAAACAAAAAAAATCAGAGAATTCCCATTAACATATGGACTAACGCAGGGCTGCCTAGCACGAGAAATTCTGGCCAATTCAATAAGAAAAAGAAAAACCAAAAATAAAATGGTAAAGAAAGAGATAACAGGGTCATTTATGGCAGATGACATTATTGTATTACTAAGAACACAACATAATTCATTTAAAAAACTAATAATTCAGTACAGTACCTAGTTTAAGAAATTAATTTATACAAGCCTTAGCTTCCCTATGGACCAGCAATAAGCGGTTAAAATAATAGGGGAAAAACATTCAATATAACGAAAAATATAAATAGAAAAATTAAAAATAATAAAAATATAAATAAATTTAAGAATATTTCTAAAAAAATAAGTATAATGATCTAGGGATTTACTTGACAAAAAATACACAAGAGCTAATAAAGGATTAGCTAATAAAAGCTATATAAAGGATTTAAATAAAGACTTGACTTTATTTAAAGTATAGTGGACAGCTATACTATATTTTTTCTAGGTGGGAAAAATATTAGTTAACTGGAATTTACAGTCTGTAGTTATGCAAATTTCCCCTATTCACAGGCCCCTCCTCCATGACTGTTTACCCCACCTCTGAACTCAAAGTTTCCCGATTATTTCTAATAACCTTGAAGTATCGCACATCACACGAGAGCAAGATTCTTCCGCTCTTCCTTTGCAGCAATTCAAGCCGGCTGTTGGCAAAGTAGGGACAAGTCCATACTTATCCCATACCAGTGCCAGTGGTTTATGGGGAGGTCCCCAGAACTGTTAGAAACCCCATTCCCACTCCCCCGTATGTACAGCACAAGAAGCAGGTGTGTGCCGGCAAATGCTCCCTTTCTCCGGAAAAATACTAAGTTTATTATAAATGTTACTTATATAAGAAATACATAGCATATGATTACAAATAATGTACAGTGTTCTAAATCCAGTTCATCCCCCTTGGTTTTGTACAAACCACAGTCTAAAAATGGTTTTTACATTTTCTAATGATGGAAGAAAGTCTAAAGAATAATATTTCATGGCATATGAAAACTATACGAAATACAAATTTCAATATCCACAAATTAAAGGTATATTGGAACACAGCCTTGCTCATGCATTTACGTATTACCTGTGGTTGCTTTTGCTCTGTCACAGCAGAATTAGTTGTGGCAGAGACTATATAATACTACAAAGCCAAAACACTTATTGTCTGATCCCTCACAGAAAAATTTGCCAGCCCCTTGTCTAGGCAATCAACAAAACAATAATCAAAACCTAATTTGTAGCGTTTGTCAATTTCCATGGTATAAATACTCCCACTGGAATGTCAGGCTTACCAAGGTGACATCATTGAATATCATTATACTGTAGACATCATTATACAGTGTTTCTTTTCTTTTCTTTTTTCTTTTTGAGACTCATGGGGTCTTACTATGTCACCCTTGGTAAAGTACTGTGGCATCATAGCCCACAGCAACTGCAAACTCTGGGGCTCAAGCAATTGTCTTGCCTCAGACTCCCAAGTAGCTGGGATTACAGGTGCCTGCAACAAAGCCTGGCTATTTCTTTTTTGTCTTAGCAGGCCCGGGCCGGGTTGGAACCCACCAGGCCCAGTGCATGTGGCTGACACCCTAACCACTGAGCTATGGGCGCCAAGCCTACAGTAGTGTTTCACCATACAAGTAGGAATACATGTAAATAAGCTCAAGAGTACAGGTAATATAGGAAGGTGTAGGAAAATAACTAGAAGTGATGAGTTTTATTTATTGCTTTTGTTCTTAACATTAATTATACGTTGATATAGTTTAATGTTTAATAATGGCTCTATTTAACAACCAGCTTGCAAAATTCCTGAAAATCTAACAACTGGCCCTCAGGAGCCAAGCCCAGCACAGCACTGATTAAGAGTGACCAATTGTCCTTGTCCACACTAGGTTCCACAAAAACAGAGAGAGGGCCCTTTTCTGTGCCCTGCTCGGCTGCTGCGGTCCTGAGGAGCAGCACTTCTTGTCATCCCTACCTTCCAGAGGCAGCTTTTCTTCGCTGCCTTCTCTGTATTCAGAGCACTAGCCCCATCTTTCTCTCTCCATGCACATGGCATCCTCAAGGTGAATCTTCCTCCCTCAAGGCAGTTACCTGAGATCCCCAGCTGGGAGAAACAGCGAGGACTATAGTCTGACTGTTGGTGTCCCCCAGAATTCACATGTTGAAAACTAATATCTAAAGTGATAATATTTGGGAAGAGAGGGGGGCCTTAGGTAAGTGATTAAGTCATGAGGGCTCCACTCTCAGAAATGGGATTAGTGCCGCAAGAGAAGAGGCTCCAGCCAGCCCCTTCACCCCCTTGGCCATGTGAAGACACAGCAACAACAAGCCATCTTTAAGCGGAGAGCAAGGCCTGGCCAGACACCAAATCTGCTGGTGCCTTGATATTGGCTTTTCCAGCCTCCAGAACTATGAGCAATAAATTTGTACTGTTATAAATTACCCAGTCTCAGGTATTTTGTTCTAGCAGCCCAAATAGAATAAGACAGGCAGACTCCAAGTGTCATCTCTGAGAGGTCAAAGACTGAAAATAAAATATTATTCTGAAACGTAAATGAAAGGAAATGGAGTCCAGGTTCTGTGTGGGCAACGTAGGCTTTTATTTCTACCTGGGTGCAGGCGAGCTGAGGTCAAGAAGGAAGTCAACACGTGGGTTAGGGTGAATGGAAATTTAAATGGTTGAAGGGGTAGGAATTGGCACATTCCCTCTTTCCTAGATGGGACATTAATGCATGCATTTCCTCCTGGGTGGGTTGGTTCTATTTAACTATCAATCTCAGGTTTATAGGAATGAATTCCCTGACAATATTATAAACTTAATGTAATTCCAAGTTTTGGGTGTTTTTTTTTTCAGACAGTCTTACTTTGTCACCTTTAGTAGAGTGCCATGGTGTTATATAGCTCATAGTAACCTCAACTATTAGGCTCAAGTGATCCTCTTGCCTCAGCCTCCCAAGTAGCTGGGACTATAGGCACCCGTCACAACACCCAGCTATTTTTAGAAATGGGGTCTTGCTCTTGCTCAAGCTGGTCTCAAACTCCTGAGCTCAAGCAATCCATTTTCTCAGGCTCCCAGAATGCTAGGATTACAGGTGTGAGCCACTGTGCCCAGGTCCAAGCTTTGGGGGTATGTTTGTTTATTTTGCATTTTTTGGCCAGGACTGGGTTTGAACCCTCCACCTCCGGCATATGGGGCCGGCGTCCTACCCTTTTGAACCACAGGTGCCACCCAGGTCCAAGGTTTTTAAAGTAGAGTTTTTTGGAACTCCAAATTAAGTGGCTGGATGTTCAAAAACTAGTGAGAATAGAAAAACATTTCTATTGGATGTTAAAATGTATTCTAAACTGCAATTACTAATATTCCATGATCCTGGTAGAAAAATGTTGATATTAATGTTACAGAAAGTTCAGAAATGGACATCATTGTAAGAAACAGTGCCTGATACGAGTAGTATTTCAAATCAGCAGGAGAAAATAGATTTTAAAAACAAATAGCATAGAGAAAACTGGCTAAATTTTGGTCATGGCATAGGGGAGTATATTAGATCTTTATGCCATTTGCCTAAATTATTCCATTTGTATTTAACTTTTAGAAGTAAAAAACTAAAATAAAGTAAATATATTGAGAGATGTTACAAGTATATACAGTAGAACCCTTGTACATGGACCCCCAGGGGACTATAACAAACAGGTCAACATACAAAGGTGGTCAACACAGGGAACTAGGCCCACAGTACTGATATGTACATGTGGTGCATGTCTGGTCTATGAAAATTAGCTTAGGCTCGGCACCTATAGCTCAACCGGCTAAGGCGCCAGCCACATACACCTAAGGTGGCGGGTTTGAATCCCCAGCC
>NW_003852416.1:241330-262126 GCF_000181295.1 Otolemur garnettii
AAAAAAAAAAAAATAGACGGGCATTGTGGCGAGCACCTGTAGTCCCAGCTACTTGGGAGGCTAAGGTAAGACAATCACTTAAGCCCAAGAGTTAGAGGTTGCTGTGAGCTGTGACGCCATGGCACTCTATCCAAGGAAGGAATAAAAGATACCCATAAAAGGAATAAAAGATACCCATAAATAAAAGTACCATAAGCAAAAGACACATGATAAACAAGAATCATATCTGAATACCGAAAAAGGTAAGTAAATATAGAACAAGGATTAATATTTTCCACATAAAAATTCTTAGAATTAAATAAGAAAATGTCAAACAGCAATGAGGCAATAGAAATTAAAAAGAGGCAACTCACAAAAAGGATACATAGAAATGGGCAATCAAGATTAAAAAAACTTAACTTCTAATAATTTTCTAGGAAATATAAATACAAATCACAACATACCACTTTTCCCTCATCAAATTGCCAAAAGTTACAAGTATTGACAAAACCTAGTACTGTGGATGATGTGAGAAAACCAGCTTATTTAGTCATCCCAGAGATAAAGAGCAAAAGCTTAGGGTCAATTCCAGTTCCACTGAACTGAAGGGAGAAGGGAAGCAGGATGACCTTTGGGGTCATCAAGGCTTGTGGGGGGAAAGATGAGAAAGCATTATAATCCTAACACCTCAAGGAGAAAGTTGCATTTTAGTGAGACTGGAAGGATGGGTAGAATTAACAGACAATGATCATTAGGTAAATGGCATTCCAGGCAGAGAAACAGCAAGAATACTAGCAGGGAGGTGGGAGAACCAGGAAACTGAACGGTCCAAGGTAGAGCCAGACAGGAAACAGGGTGAGAGAAGAAAAAGACAAGCAGACAATTGCCGAGACAAAGAGAAGCGGGCAGCTGCGGGGACAGAGGAAATGTCCCTCAGCTGAGACTTAAGCAGGGTAGGGAAGAGAGACCATTCTGGGCTGTTAGCCAGGACTGTGGTTAGGTAGTCAGGTACTGTTCAACTCTTAAGACCCCTACAGAGGGCTTGATCAATAGGAACTTGTCATGGAAGAAGCTAGTCAGCATCCCATGATTAATCAATGCCGTATCAATATCTTGGAGCCTTGCCAAAGGCATTAGTTATGAGTAGTGTGGAGTCAGCTTGATCAAGACCCTAGAGGAAAGGCATAAACTTGAGCTGGGAAACACATAAATATTAGAAGTAGGCAGAGCAAAGGTAGTAATCAGGGAATAAGCACAAGTGAAAACGTTTAAAGGGGTCCTCCTGCCTTGTATGCATGAAGAGATCCATGTTCCCTCTTGGTGTGTGCTACATGCTTAGAAGAATGAAGCTTTCTGTTAAATGGACGCTGCTGCCGGACTTCCTTTTTTTGTGCCAACGCTGCTGCTGCTACTACTTGGTTTCCTCTTTTTGTGCTAGCCGAGTGAAAGTGCTTTCGGATTCTGGCGGGGGGGGCGGGGGGCACTTGCTAGTGACACCCAGAGGAAGCCGAAACTGGGACTGGGGTCTTCACAACCCCCCCGCAACATTTCAGGTGAATTGGAATGAAGGCTATACTCAGTACAGGATTTCACCGTGTGAAAGGGGGAAGCAGAAGGGTTGTGAATAAAGCTAAAAAGTTTAAACATTATTTATTAGGATAGTATCTCTGAAATAGGGAATCTAGACATGTTCTCCAGGGATCAGAAGTTTTTATGAAAAACTATACACTCTTCATTGAATATTGACAATTTTTTTGGAGGGGTGGCGGACAGTCTCACTACATTGCCCTCAGTAGAGTGCTGTGACATCCCAGCTCATAGCAACCTCAAACTCTTGGGCTTAAGTGATTCTCTTGCCTCAGCCTCCCAAGTAACTGGGACTACAGGTGCTTGCCACAACACCTGGCTATTTCTTTCTTTCTTTCTTTTTTTTTTTTTTTGTCTTTTGGTGGTATTCATCATTGTTGTTTGGCAGGCCTGGGCTGGGTTTGAACCCGCCAGCTCTGGTGTATGTGGCTGGTGCTTATCCACTGAGTACAGGCGCCAAGCCTGTTGACAATTTTTTAAAGAATGTAAGGTTGATTTAGATGGCTTGTTTATACTTGACTACTGCCACTTTCTTCTGGGGGTGTTTTTGTGATCACATTGCTGCCAGGTAAAATTCAGAAGCTATCACAACTTACCACATAAAGTTTCCACAGTAGTCGTGCATTTTGAGTTGAAAACAAAGTGGGGCGCAATATGCTTCTCTTTAAATAAGGTCTGTACATTCTGCCCATATCCATGTAAATACACCAGAAAATTTAGGTTAAATGCATAGTTTTAAAGATATAATTTATCAAAACTAACCCCAGAAAAGATAAACCTAAGCAATCTTCATAGAGGAAATAAGGAAGTTTCTAGCTTGGCGCCTGTGGCTCAAGTGGCTAAGGCGCCAGCCACGTACACCCAAGGTGGCGGGTTTGAATCCAGCCCGGGCCTGTCAAACAAAAATGACAGCTGCAACCAAAAAATAGCCGGGCACTGTGGCAGGCACCTGTGGTCCCAGCTACTCAGGAGGCTGAGGCAGGAGACTAGCTTGAGCCCAGGAGCTGGAGGTTGCTGTGAGCTGTGATGCCATGGCACTCTACCCAAGGGGACAGCTTGAGGCTCCTGTCTCAAAAAAAAAAAAAAAAAAGAAAGAAGGAAGTTCCCAGGAGTGAACTCTCAAAAGAACACCAGGTCCAAAGGGTTTCACAGGGAAAACCCACCAACTCCTTAAAGAGCAGATAATTCCAACTATTTTTAACCTGTTCTGGAATAGCTTTCAAGAAGAAAACCTCCAAAGTTCTTTCTATAAAACTAGTATAACACCACAAACCCTATGAAGACTACATGAAAGAAAAATATAGACCAGGATCACTTATATTTATGCAAAAAAACCCCAAATAATGGCAGACAGAATCAAGCATAATATCAAAACAATAATACATCTTGGCCAAATGAGATTTATTCCAGAAATGTAATGATAGCTAAACATTAGGAACTGGGTTAGTATTTTTCACCAATTAAAGAAGGAAAAGATAATTTCCAGAGGTACTTGACAAAATTCAGCCACCATTGTTCATTAAAAAACACTCGATAAAATATGAATAGTTGGATACCTCTTTAACCTGATAAAATATTTGTTTGTCCAAAAGCTGGCAGCATCCTTTACAGGGAGCCACTAGACTCGAGGTCTTTCCAGTGAAGTCAGGAGCACAGCAACAATGACTAGTTACTGCTGTTATTTAACCCTGGGATTCACAACCACACAACTGAAGGTGGCTCTCATTGCCATCTGACACCTCACAGTTCCTTAGTCTGTTCCTCCTAAACAATCCTAGACAATTTCACATCTATTCTCTCAGACCTCTCATGTTTCCTCCCCCATTTAACCAGCCGAAGGTTCTTTCTCCTACCTGACTGAGACTAAGGTAAACAGCCTTCCACCCTCCACATCTCCCCACTGAGCTTGGCGGCTGCACCCACATGCTGTGCCTTTCTACCCCACAGAGCATCTGTGTGCCTGTGGAAAGTCAAGCTGTCTACTCGAGCACCAGCTTTCATCTCATCTCACCTCCTTGTTCCAACAATTCCTGTCTCCTGCTTCGCTGATCTTTCTTTTGCTACTGGGTCATTCCATCAACAAATAAACTGCTTTCCATAAAAAAAAAAAAAAAAAAAAAAAAAAGGTCCCCACTTTCAAGAGGAGCAACAATGATCCCATCTGCGCTCCCCTGGGAGCAAAACTCATGAGTTCTAGCTGCTCCTCAACCCCAACTCCACCAGAACCACTCCTATCAAGGTCACCAAAGCGTGTTGCCAAGCACAGCAGGCATTTGTTGGTCTACCTCTTACCTTGGCCTAGGAGCAGCAATTGACACGTCTGATTACCCTCTCCTCCTTGACTAATTTTCTTCTCTTCCAACACGCCACATACTCCTGATAGCCTTTGACCCTGTGGTCCAGCCTTCTCCTGCTCACGGCTACTTTCTCCTCTTCTTCCTCGGCAGCTTTTAATGTTAGAGTGCCCCAGGGCTCATTCTGTGGGGCCGCTTGCATTCTTTTCCAGTCTAATGGTGATCTCATCCTGTCTCAAGGCTTTAAAAAGCATCTAAGATGTTGAAGACTTTCAAATTTTTATTTCCAATAATTATTTCTCTCAATTCGAGATTTATATACCCATGGCCTGCCATTTATTCTTGGTTGTCTAATAGACATCACAGACGTAACACATTTGACACAGTGATCATGGTCCTCTCCCTCAAACTGCTCTACTTGTAGCCTTTGCCACTTCAGCTCACGGCTTTTAGTTGTTGAAGAGAAAAAACTTGTCTGTTTCCCTTAAATGCTTCACTTCCCCTCACTTGCTGTATCTAATCCATCAGAAAATCTTCCACCCTCAAAATACAAATAAAGAGTGGGAAGAAAAGATAGCATGAGAGATAACATGAACCAAGACCATGATGTACGTGAAAGTCATCAACAAATAGCCATCATGGGACAAAGCCTCTTATCTGGAAATAATAGTAAATAAGTTCTAGTAGGGAATAGGTTACGTTCATATGTAACCTTTGTGAGCCATGAAGGTACCAAAGATGGGGGAAAAAACCCAGCAAGGCTTATGTGGTAAATTCCTGAATCATGGAAAGTTCCTCACATTCTCCAACCCTCCCTCCTCAAGAAAACTAGCATGAGAGGTACAAGCACCATAGTTCGCCAGGGAGAAAAAGGCAATGAACCTTTAAGAGAACAGTCTAAATTTTATGCACCACTTTGGACCTTTCGAATTTCACATCAACATTTACCAATTTGTCTTGTCACACAGTTTTGACTTAAAAGCGCCCTTCTCTCTTTGGGGGCCTTCTAAAGGCCCTGTCTGCCACAAAGCTTCCCTTACCCGTGCCATCATCCACAGACCATTTGTCTCCAGGTGCGTAGTTTTCCATGCTGCTGTAGTTTTCCATGCTAGATTTTATCACATCGTGCACTTTATACTTCTCTTGGCAAGATGTCCTCGTGGACATCTTTATCTTCTTCTTGGGGCTCCTGTGCGCTGCATGTTGTACCCTGAAGGCACTGATTTGACCTAGATGACATCTGATCAAAAACTTCTTCACATGGAAGAACACCTCACTCCTCACCTACACCAAATAATCATCTCCACAATCAGTCTCTAAAACTATTAACTCAAGAATTTGGCATTTACTTAAAGCTACTTTATTTTTTTGAGACAGTCTCACTCTGTTGCCCTGGATCGAGTGCTGGGGTGTCATAGCTCACAGCAACCTCAAACTCTTGGACTTGAGCAATCCTCTTGCCTCAGTCTCCTGAATAGCTGGGACTACATGCATGTGCCACTACGTCCGGTTGGTTTTCCTATTTTTAGTAGAAACAGGGTGTCGCTCTTGCTTAGGCTGGTCTCAAACTCCTGATTTCAAGTGATCCATCTACCTCAGCCTCCCAGAGTGCTAGGATTACAGACATGAGCTACAGCATCAGGCCTTAAGGCTATTTTAATCTAATAATTTTACTTATAATTTACCTTGTTCTGGTAAGCTTATTAATTTATATAATGTCAAATATCAGGGCTTGAAATCTTTCAGGGAAGTTGTGATCCAGATACTTACCTATGATTTGATTCTCACATGTTAACTTGAAAGCATGCATAAAGAAATGTGTTACTTGAAATAGTATGGCTTTACAGAATGTTTATTGCAGCCCAATTCATAATTGCCAGGTCATGGAAGAAGCCCAAGTGCCCATCGACCCACGAATGGATCAATAAATTGTGGTATATGTACACCATGGAATACTATGCAGCCATAAAGAAAGATGGAGACTTTACGTCCTTCATGTTCACATGGATAGAGCAGGAAAATGTTCTTCTTAGCAAAGTATCACAAGAATGGAAGAAAAAGTATCCAATATACACAGTCCTATTATGAAACTAATTTATAGCCTTCATATAAAAGCTATAACCCAATTATAGCCTAAGAATATGGGGAGGGGGAAGGGGGAGGTAAGGGATCACCTAAGAATATGGGTAAGGGGGGTAGATGGGTGGAGGAAGGGTGATTGGAGGGATCACCTCTATGATTTATCTTACAAGGGTACAAGTGAATCTTTCTAAAAGTAGAATATAAACATCTTAATACAATAACTAAGAAAATGACACAAAGGCTATGTTAACCAGTTTGATGAAAGTATTTCGAATTGTATATGAAAACACCACACTGTACCCCATGATTGCATTAATGTACACAGCTATCATTTAATAAAAAAAAAAAAAGAAATAGTATGGCTTTAGAAAAGTTGAAAATAAATGAATTCATTAGAAAATGAATAAAAATTCATTTAGTTTTATCTGAAGATAATACAATTAGCAAAGTGCAGTTTTTGAGTACTACTGAGGCAGTAATACCATAGAGGTTAAGAGCCCAAACTTTGGTATCAAAAAGATAGCATTTTAAGCCTAATGTGACTTTGGGCAAGTGACTAACTCTGTTTCCAAATCTGTAAAGTGGGAGATGGATGTGACTATAAAAAAGCAATAGAAAGGGATCTTTCTGATGATGGAACTGTTCTGTATCCTGACTGTATCAGTGTCAATATCCTGGTTGTAATACTGTATCACAGGTTTTCAGGATGTTATTAGGAAAAACTGAATGGGTACACAAGTTCTCTCTGTATTATTTCTTACAACTCCATGTGAATCTACAATTATCTCCAAATAAAAAGCTTAATTTTAGAAAGCCATTTGTAACTGTTGGGTTAGGTTTTATATTGATTTCAAACTACCACAGGCAATCACATATCTTCTCTAATTTTCTACGATGGGTGAGATAAAGTGAAAAATAGCCTCGACGTTACTTCATTTTGAATTTAGCAATAACATAACCAGGAGGTGGCGCTGTTATCACATGAATCTAACATAGTAAGGCACACTTAAACAGATCAAAAGATAATTAGGATTTCAATCAAAATTCTAAATGCTAACCTCAGCTCAGCAGTATTTTCAATATATATCTTACTTGATGTTTGAAAAAACAATTTTCATAAATCATTTAAAATGCGACAGCATACACAAATCCTGCATGGACTAACAAACCCTTCCAAACACAAAGATCAGATAGTAACCTGTCATACCAAATCAGGTATTAATGTATAAATGCAAAGACATACATTTTTCATGCAAATATTTCTTGCCTTATCAACTATTAACAGAACTTTGAATAAAGGCACAAGTACCACTTCCAGAAAATTCCTGTCCTGCAGCTAGAAAAGCTGAGGAAGGGATCATCTGTTAAAGCAAAAATTCTAGAACTTTTCCTGCCTATTTTGGGTTTAAGATAAAACATTTAAAGTACTTTTAAAGGTAAAAAAATTAATTTGTATCAGTTAATGAAAATTACCAAGAAAGAGAGAGATCTTTTATCTGATTGTCATTTTATATAATATAGAAAGTGAAGTTCCAAAACACAGAGACACTTGCCTAAGTCAGATATGGCGGAGATGGAGTTGAATCGAGGACCCAGGACTCTCAGTTTAAGACAGCCATTGAATAAGACCAACAAGACACTAAGGCTGAAAGAAACTTCTAATGAAAGGCAGTGTTTTTGCCTTAACTGTGTATTGTTAGTCTAATTTTCATAGTCAAATCACTAATTTGAAAATGTAGCTCTTTTTCAAAGTGCAACCACTTAGAGGAACATGAGAAGCATCAACAAAACCACAGCAAACAGGACAGTAATAATGAAATATCCAAAGCCAACCAGGAAGGAGAGGACCAAAAGTTGGAACATCAGTCACTTCCAAGGAGGGAGCCTCCCAGACAAATGTGATTCAGATTGTTATCCTGGTTATGACTGCCCAGGGCTAGTGAGAACAAGAAATCATGAGTGATACAGGCAATAGCACTGTTGATAATCTCAACTTCTCAGAAAAATAAACCCACAGGAAGGATATGATAAGAAACTAAAAAGTTTTCTAAGATCGTCTTAACACAATAACTAAGAAAATGACATGAAGGCTATGTTAACCAGTTTGATGAAAATATTTCAAATTGTATATGAAAATACCACACTGTACCCTATGATTGCATTAATGTACATAGCTATCATTTAATAAAAAAAAAAAAAGAAACTAAAACTTTATTTGCTAAACCAGATAAGTCCTTGGAAATAAAGTTCTTCCCAAGAACTTTAAAACCAATAATACATGTATTCTTTTTTTTTTTTTTTTTTTTTGAGACAGAGCCTCAAGCTATCCCCCTGGGTAGAGTGCTGTGGCTTCACTGCTCACAGCAACCTCCAACTCCTGGGCTCAAGCGAGTTTCCTGCCTCCGCCTCCCAAGTAGCTGGGACCACAGGCACCCACCACAACGCCTGGCTATTTTTTGGTTGTAGCAGTCATTGTTGTTTGGTGGGTCCAGGCTGGATTCAAACCTGCCACCTTAGGTGTATGTGGCTGGCGCCTTAGCCACTTGAGCCACAGGCGCTGAGCCCACGTATTCTTTAAGTGTTGAACATGCCACAAGTACAGGTATTGAACATAAAATATCTATGGTGTAGTAGAAATACAGAAAACAGGTTTCTAACAAGTATAACACAGGGACCCAAACCTCAAGGTCCTTGCATTCTAGGGCAAATATGTTCCAATGTAGCAGCAGCAAATCAGAACACACATACCGAGTATCGTAGTTAGGCTGCTGTTCCAGAACTAGATTTTCACAAGTCATTTGACACAATAGAGACCTGAAGGCCTAAGATGAAGAAGCATTTCAGAGAACAAGGGGCCTTAGTAGAAAGGGAGGCGAGAGGAAAGAAGTAGAACACCAAATGACTTCTGTTTGCGAGAGAGGTGGAGGAACTCTCCAAGGACAATAGGCTGAGTTACTCCAGGGTAAAGATGACTTTCTCAAACACAGTGAGAAGCCAATAATGCCAGCTTTGTTGTTCACTTCCTCCCTTCCTTCTGGGGGGGGCCCTTCATTTCTTTCAGCTAGGGCTGATGGCAGGGGTTTGGCCTATCTGATCTTTAAGATTCCACTTTGATGCTGAGCCTGAGCAATGACAGGAGTAAGATGATCCAGAAGAGCCCCAACAGGACATGAAAAGGTGAGAGGAGACACTCAATGGCATTCTAGGCTGCATCTCAGAGGGCCTAATACCAACACACAAGGGAAAAGCAGTAGGATTTGACCATGAGCCAGATATAAGCAGCAAAAGACGACATCTAGAATGACTGAAGGTTGCTCTGTAGAAAAGAAATTCCACATTTCAAAAGTAAGCTTTATATTCTAAAGTAAACAGGGATACACTTTTCTATAATGTGTGAAGTTTGTACATTCTATATTTATACCCTGTCCTCACTCATTCAAGAAGAGTTTGAGTTTTATCTATGCATGATGCACTGTGCTAGGCTCTGGATATAGTGGTTACCGCGACAGACACAGGGTATTTATCATCAACAGGGAAAATTTGTGAGAAGCAGCCTCTAACACTGGACATGGAGTTTTTAAGAGTACATCTCAATGCCCAACTGGGGATCAAAAGGCCCTCCACATTCAGCCTTATATCATGCCTCGTCTAAACAATAACCAAACACTGTAAGCAGCCCAGGTGATTTGAAATATGCTCTGATGCCAACATAATTTTGCTTTTGAGAACTTGTTTTTTAATTAAGCAAAATAGGCAAGTATTTTCTTAAAAAAAAAAAAAACTTTCCTTGTACAATTTCACGTGAAGCTATTATGCCTTAAGAATTCACAGATCTGAAGTTTCTTATTCTTTCAAAGATTACCAAATTATTACTTTGTCCTTAAATATGTAAATTCCAGGCAATTAACCACTTTCCGTACTAGTTTTATTTACTTGTTCACATCAGAGCTGGACTAGACAAAATGAAAAATACATTAGAATAAATTCTGAGCAGTTTATTCTCAAGTCATTACAGTGTTCCACCAGTGTGACATAAAAAGATAACAGTAAACATTGGGAGGCACACAGATTCCCCATTCCAAAAGAAGACAAGTTATATATACAGAAAAAATGCAGCAAAAATTAAGGTATTTAAAGTAATTTTTTGACAACTCAGATGTGACATATTTACAGAAGTGTAAGTTTTAAAATAATTAAATAATTTCCATAGACTTATAAAGGAACTGAGATAAATATAAGAAGACCCTGACAATCACAAGAATATTTCCTACTAGAATAAAGGTAGTTCTATAAAAAGTCCCAAAATAGAGCTAATATTTTGCCACCAAGAAATATATCAAATTGCCAATACCAAAATATGCTAAAATAAACACACAAGGCAGAAGCTGTACCAAAGAAAACAGTCTCAGGCTTGTGAATATTGCAAAGATTTCTTAGGAGTGTTCATGAAAAGGGAACTTTCAAAAAAACCATTATGATGGATATATCAGCAGAAAAAGTGATAACTACTTAAAACTTTTTCATTCTATCATTTTAAAATATAGCTGCAAAAGAGAAAAAAATCTAAATATACCTTTTAAAAATATTAGCTTATGAATAAAAAACTGAGTGGTGCACTCTTTATGCATATGGATTTTTAAACAGATACTATGTAGTTCTAGTACAATACCTCTTTAACTTCTGGGTCACACCACCATAGTAGGAAATTTCTCTCTGTCTCAGATAAGAAGTCATCTTAGAAAATGAACAGGACAAACAGTGATATGTATGAAATCAAAACAAAACAGTATTGTAAAATGGCAAAATATCATAAAAATAGCAGCATGTGAAATTCAAGACTATTTTCTTAAAGCAAACGTTTAAGACTGAAAAAAATGGTACTTGCTGAAACTGGTCTATAATTCAACACCTGAAACTAAGGATTCTTTAAAGAGGTGCTTATATTTGTGATAACCCCAGGACTAAATGTATACTCAAATTTGTTTTTAAAGGATATATATTGCACAGGTAACATAATTCCCCCAGCATTCTGGTATTTCTAACAGAAAATGCTATCTGATTTATCAACACACTGAACTATGCTAATGAAAATTAATTTTATCCCAATGTTTAAAACCAATCACGTAGAACTTTTAAGCACATTAATCTCAAAACATTGCTAAACAAGATGAAAAAACACAGGCACTTGAATATAGGTTATTAGTGACAACAAGTAGAGGCCACAAGAATTTCATGACTAAGGGCAGTTATGTCTTTACATATAAACTTGAGGTCTTTCACTGATCTAAATATAGAAATAAGAACTATTTACAAAACATTGATAAGAAAATCAGATCTCCCAAAAGTTTTCTACCAAATAATTTTCACTGAATAAAAGCATTAACTGCTGTAAGTCCTGATTAAGTTTTTCAGACAAATGTGTAAGATATAGTTGTTTGACTTCTAATTTTCCCCATTTCTCTACCCCAGTACGACCTACAACCCCCACTGATAATACCATTTCTGCAAAATTTACCACTCACCTCAAAATCCAGGGCATCAAAAATGGTTATAATTTCAAAACAGTCCAAATTGTATTATAAATTTGAAGCACCACAGAGTTCATGAGTTTAGTTATTCGGTCTGGCAACATTTCATTTATAACATTAACCAATAAGAATGTATAAACATCAAACATCTAATAGGAAGTCATAGCAATTTTTAAATGACCAAAATTATCAATAAGCATTTTTCATGTCTTATATTGTTAAACTGCCAAAGTCAATAAGAAAAAAATCACACACACTTTTTTACCACCCAAATGAGAACACATACAGCTTCAGACAGATGATACTGAGACTCTTAGCACTTTCCCTTTCTTTTTTTTTTTTAAAAGAAATTATATTTAGTTTGGCTACTCCCTAGATTCTTGGTTTACCAGCTTATAAAGGGTACATCTAAGAGGCAGTATAACATATGCATTAAAAACATTTCACCCTTTATCATCTTTGGCTAAAGGCCTCAGGAAAGGAAACTGAGGATGGCTAAGGGGGACAGGCTCCCCGAGCTTCTATCTCACACGTCACTGACGGGAAGGCTTGCGTCATCCAAGTCCACTGGGTCACCATCTTTTTCCTGAGGGCCATTTTTACTTTGAGGTTTTAGCAGAGCTTGTTCAGTCACTTTGGAAGCTGGTTCTCTTGGAGAGACAGTCTGGACCTTGAAGTTCCCTGGCTTGACCTTGGCAAGAGATTCGTAAAATCCTCGCTTCTCCATGGTAAAGCTTGAGACCAAAGAGTTGCTGCGAGTGGCTGTGGAATGTGAGGTGGCGGCTGCGCTGGAAGGACGGAAAGCGTGCCTGGACTCTGAATGCTCCTGTAAAGAGGAGTGTCGGTCAGACACGGTCAGTCACTAAAGACAAGGTTAGTAACAGCGTGAGACTCGATTCTCTGAAAAACGAACACAACACACACACAGACACACACAAAGCAGAAGCGTGAGCCATGCAGCATGATGTGCAAGTTCTTTCCCAAAGCAATGCATGTTTAGGGGTGAGACTGAAGCAATGACAGCCAACAACCACCTAGGAAATCAGTTCTGTCACCAAAGATGAATTTGGCAGCTTATGACACTTTGAAGACTCAGCCAGCCTAAACTAGAATGCAGTGTTCCATCTGCAACTGAATTGTGTTTAAAAGGGAGCCTAAACATTTTATCATTTTATTTAAGAGTGTATTTACAATCAACACTAGGAATTATCCTACACATTTTAGAAAGACAAAAAATGAAAATACAGAATAATAATGAAAGGCCAGATTTCTTTAATAAGCAGGAATCAATATTTTCAAACATTATTTGCTGGCAATCTGACAAAAAGGTTTTGCAATCAATAATAGCACAGTCTTTTTACTTTTTATTTAGTTTCATTGATTTAGTCAGAATATGTCATCAATTCATATGGTTTAAGATTCTAAAGGTAACAAAGGGCACATATTTAGTCATTTTAAAAACTGGTGAAATAACTATTAGCTGTGAATGTTAATTTCAACATGCTTCTAACTGGATCAAATCTAACAATATCCTTAAATATGATAGCTCTAACTGTATTGCCATATAGTTCCTAGTACGGCATGTCATTTATGATTCTAGTGGCTTTGAAAACAAAGTGCTACAAATTACCAAAATGCTCGAGTCCCATCAGTTGGCTCAATTTCACCAGAGATTTAAGATGCCATGCAAACCATCACAATGTAGTTTATCTGGTGCGTATGCATGCATGAATTTGTGTATATTATTAGAACAAAGGTACATTTCAAGTGTTGTAATATTTTTAAAAATCTCAAAATATATAATATAGATGCTAAAACTCTTTCAGCAATTCAGTAATTTCTTTTTAGAAGCTAGCTAATGTTTCTTTCCACTAGTGAAGTTATATATATATTTTAGATATACATATCCAACCTAGTGACTATAGTGAAATAGTTTGTGTTAGTATTGACAAAATCAGTTATGATAACTGCAAAAGGCAGGTTGGTTAACTCAACTCTCTAAGGTCAGTTGTAAGTAGTGAGTAAGTCTGGGCCCTCTACTAAGAAGGCACGTTTGCGTGAGAGCCACATACGTGCTGCATTCACCAGCTCTTGATGTATACCTCTGTATACAAGGGTTCGACAGCCTTCTGGCCTGCCGCATCTGGAACACAGTGCAAAGCTAAGATTAGAGTTAACCTATACTGGAAAGAGGGAGGAAAAGAGAAAGTTCTGCTGACAGTCACAGCTGGATAGTCCGATTTGCCCCCACCACAAAGCACAAAATGCAAACACCCTTCTCCAATTTTTCCTCTTCCCAATAGACATTGTGTTTTTACAGAGAGTCTCATAGTAGACTGCTGAAAAGTCAATAAAATATAGGCTACAAAATTAACCTTAAGGAAAGGGACTTCTTAGATATTCCAAAAATGATGTAAGCAGAATGACTTAAGAAATGAGAAAAAAGGTGTCTATTTACTGATCTGTAGTCATCATTACAAGGAAATTAATAAAAGGCAATATTATTATACTACTACTCCAGGAAAAATATTAAAAGTATAAATATCTAGCATTTATATTGAATCTAAATCATAAAGGGGATCAAGCTACGTATCAGATTACTTTCTACAGAAGACAGTACTACATTTTAAGACTCTTAAAATTTTTTAGTCCTCTGCAGAATTTATATTTTTAGATAACAGACCAGTGGCAAAGTTTTTTAAAACCAAAGCTAATTCCTACAATATCTTTGAATATGATAAAAAAAAATACATTTTTTCTTACAATTTCTAAGTAAAATTTGTTATCATACTATACAAGGAGAATTATGGTAGTTTTCAGAAGCAGGCTCTTAAATCAACCTGCTGGAAAATGAGAATGAAAGCATGAGATGGAAAATACTGACTGGGAGTCCTGAACTGCACTTAAAGTTCCAGTTGTTCAACGGTCTTACAGTAGGTTCCACTAAAAAACCTGAACTGATATTAGAGGAAGCAAAAAAGAAAATGAGATGTTTGTGAAACCATGTCCTACTACAGTTAAAGATGTGAGTAGGCCACATACCATGTGTATGTCAAATTATGCCAAATCTATACCTACCAACAAGGAACAATTCCCAAAACAAAGCAAGGAAATGTTTACTCTTCAGTTGCCTTGTTTGTGCATTTAACACAATACAATGCACAGAAAGTTATGTATACATAACACTACGAGGAAGCATTAAATTAGAAATGCATTTTTTTTGCAAGTCCAATTGGTATAAAAGTAAACATGCAAATAAATCTCAATAAAGAAAGAAACCAGATGGATTAGGGGAGAGGAAGGAAAACAACTCAACAGGGTGGGAGGACTCAAGGGACTATCACCCCAGAGAGCAGGAAACCTACAGAAGAGGCTGACCGGCCCGGTCCCCGCTGTGCCACAATGGCGCCCGAGACGGCTTTAATCCAACTGTGCATCTCTTCAGGGCTATCAGCCTAAAGGAAAATAAAGGACTCATTCAGTCAGTTTTTCTTCAAAATCACCTTCTATTTCTATAAATTCGATGTATTTATTTTGGTTATTTGACTATTATCACCAACAAAATCATTTTAGAAATCACTTTTTAAAACCAGGTTTTGCTGGGTAAGTTAGTACACAAAGGTATAAGTTGGGCACTTAATGTTCTAAGATGAAACACATCAAAAAGTGCCAATAATGAATACTTGCAGACAGAAAACAAGGAGAGGAAGTAAAGAAAACCCTTATATTTCACTCCATCTGCTGCTACGTTGTCTGGTTCTACTATAAGAATACTTACGGAATTGTATAATTTAAAAATTTTTTTGAGATAATTTTACATATATTTTTCTAGAAATACCCTAAATCCAACAAAAATTATTGATAGGTATATTCCCAAGTATCATATTCCTCAATAGGGCCTGGCTTTCAATGTAATTACAACTTTACTATGAAATAATCCAATTAAACAAGACCCTGAAAAATGTACAGAAATAGTCCCTTATTTATATTTTAGAATTCTAGAAGCTAGAATCTCTTACTTCTAGATTCCAGAATCTAGGAATACAAAATTTTAAAGATACAGCATGTTTATGAACCAATGATATTAACAAAGACTTTAAGAGGAAAACCTCAAAGCAGGCAAAGACAGTATACTGACGTTTACTACTAACTAGAAATCAACTGGACAAAACAAAAAGGTTCATGCTCTGATTGTTAATCTTGATCTAGACTCTTATCCCAAGAAATAAGAAAATCAGGCAAATTTACACATTTGTAAGAAGTTCATCACCATATTATTTATCATAGTAAATGTATGAAAGCTATGCAAATTAAATGTGTTTAGTAACATAGTAATAGAGAAATAGTTTACTTATGAAACATCCGTACAAACAGAATGGTGCCAATCTAAAAGGTTTTCAGACAATTTTTAAAACGTGAGGAAAAATGACCACAATATTTATGAAATAAATAATATGTTAGCACTAAATGTAGTATGTCCCCACTTGTTATCAGAAGATACGCCTTCAGAAAACCAAAAGAAAAAGTCTAATGTGAGATTGTTTTACAAACAAAGGTTTGTAAAGGTTTTACAAATCACCTTTAATATTTTTCTATATTTTCCAAATTTTCTGTAACAAGCATATGTAACTTTAACAAAACAAAAAAATCTTTTAAAAGTTTTCTATTTAATTAATTCAGTGTAGTAAGCAAAAAGTACATAAATACAGGATGCCGACCATTAATGAAATTATATAGATCTATTTACTGATTGTGAATTATTATATTTATTATCATGAACCTTCCCTTTTTGTAAGATTACCAAAAAAAAGATAGAATAAAAAAATAAAAAATTCTAAACTACGTACAAAAATAACTCAATGTGAAGGCAAACACTTAACTTCTAAGTTAAAACAGCATTTCCCTTCCTCCAAATACTACTTAGTTCTATTTCACTAATTTATAACAAAGAATACACCCATTTCCTGACCTAGTTTTATTTCACTAATTCATAACAAAGATTACTCCCATTTCCTGAACATATAACCTACCAAGAACTCTATATATACAACATCCTTTTGCCAAGCTGGTAAATTACAATTGTCCCATTTTTTGAAACCTCAAAAGCAATAAGCTTGTTTATTTCACTTTTAAAATTAGTAATTTCTTGTTAAAGGGAGCTACCCTCTTTAAATAAGTATCTTACCTGCACATAGAAAGTTCGAGACGTTGTTACAATTTCAAAAAGGTTGTCCCTCATCATTATGTCACTATTATTAAAAAAAAAAAAAATTATCCAATTGTATTTAAATAGCAGTTTGATAGTTTTTCTTTTACTTTTTTACCCAGCACCACGTATATGTTAATAAATAAATGTAAGCGGTAAAACAATGTCTTAAAATCAAATTATCACCGTTTCCCTTGTTTTTGCATTAAATTTCACATATTTTATGTAGTTATACTTTTAAAAAAAAGTTCACAAAGCAACTTTAAAGTTGAAAATTTTTAAGTGTGAAAAAATTTTCTCAAAGAGACACTGACACAGCTAACATGTTTTCTTGTAAAGCTCTTTTCTCCAGCGCTTTTAAAATACTAAAATTAATATATCCATGTGTCAAATCTGATAAGTGGTTCATATTAATTTTTTCTTTCCACTAGTAAGTTGTTTTTGCATTTTTAATTTTCAAATACATAAAATGTTTGTTTCCTAACTTTCAGTTTTGAAATACACAAAAATTTTAATACTTTGAGAATTTTGAAAATTCTAGCATATCACAACTATATTTATTCATTTTTTTAAAATTTTTTTTATTAGATCATAATTGTGTACATTAATTCTATCATAGGATACAGTGTGTTGCTTCCATATGCAGTTTGGAAAACTCTCATCCAACTGGCTAACATAGCCATCATGTCTTTCTCATAATTGTTGTGTTAAGACATTTATATTCAACCTTTAGACAAATTCACATGTACCCTACTAGGATAAATTACAGGTGTGATCCCCACAATATCTATATTTAAATTAATCCTAGAATATAGAAAAATATAAAAGCACATTAATCAAATAAGGCACTATTCTGTATCAGTAAGCTGTGCAGACACCAAGTCAGAGCCGATGCTTACCTTTGCTTACATTCCTGGACTTTATGAACCTCTTTAAGTGGTATTACACGGAGAGGTTCCTTTTCCTGGCAAAAAAAGCAAATAGATACATAAGTTTATTCTTTTTTTATTTTTATTTGAGACAGAGTCTCACTGTCTTGCCCAGGCTAGAGTGCAGTGGCATCATCATAGCTCACTAAAGCCTCTAATTCCTGGGCTCAAGCAATCCTCCTGGCTTAGCCTCCTAAGTAGCTGGGACTACAGGTGCACACCACCACACCCAGCTAGATGTTTATTCTTAAAATCTTCTACGAGTTAGTTGTCTTATTTGAAGATCTATGTGAAAATTATAGTTCTTGCTTGAAGCACATTTAAGACTTAAATATACCCTTTTAAACCATTCAACCTCAGAATAGCTCTATAACCTTATATATATAGGGTTGTTCAAGATAAGGAAACTACATATAACTCTTATTCACTTATTGCTGGCCTTAAAGACAGTGTAGCTTATCAAAAGCCATTAACCACCAAACTTCCCCTAAGTGCAGTCCTTCCTCTTTTAGAATGTCACCATGATATGTAAGATAACAAAGCAGTGAACTCCAGCTTCTCTGACTTAAATTTGTCCTTTTATAAATATCACTTTTATATGAATACATTATTTTAACAAGTACCATTTATTTACCAAGCATTTACTAAGTGCCAGGACATCTGCTAGGTTTTAAATGTTTGATCTCACACTTTCCATACACTACAATGTATGTGCTACTATTCACCTGAGTGAGACAACTGAGGATCAGACATTACTTCATCACTATGTGTGTCACCTCACTCAAGTTTACAAAACTAGATGTAAGATACACATATAAGACATAACTGGTTCCAAACAGTATAGTATTTATACTCTACATTGCATGAACTACTACTTACATTTCACTGAGTATACCATGGGATTAAGACATACTTCACTTTAAAATAATTTCAGGCTGCAAGAGACTTAAATAATAGTACAAATAATTTCTACATATCTTGTACCCTTGTCTTCTAAAATGTTAATATTTTACATTTGCTTTATCAGTGTCTGTATACGTAAATATATGTTGTAGCTACAATGCACCTCTACTACCAAATACTTCAGTGTGTATTTCCTCAAACATAGGTGTACTCTTTCATAACCGTAACACAATTATGAAAACTGGAAACTCAACACTGATACAGGACCATTACCTAATCTACAGATCATCTTCAAATTTCATTAATTGCCCCACCATTATCCTTTACAGCAAAAGAAAACTATTTTCTGATCTAGGCTTCAATCCAGGATCATATTTTGTATTTAGACATCATGCCTCTTAGTTTCTTTCACTGTATCTTTTTTCTCTTTCAAGAGGTTTAGTGTTATAAAAAGTCCAGGCCAGGATTTTGCAGAATGTCTCTCAATTTGGGTTTGTCTGATGTTTCTTTGTGCCGAGATTCAGGTTATACATTTTGGACAGGAAACCGCACACGTGACACTGTCTTCTGCGTGCACGATTATCAGAAGGCAGGCACATGGCAGTGTCTAGCCCTGCCATGCACATCAAGTCTAATACTGATGTGTTAGATTTCTTGTTCAAGATCATGTTTGCCAGCTAACTGTGCAATCATTTTTCATTGTTAAGAACCTTGTGAGGAGATACTTGCAGCCTATGAAATACCCAGATTCCTGTCATAATTCTGCCCACTGGCTTTACCAAACACTGAAGATTCCTGCCTGGAACCATTATTACTACAGTGGCTGCCAAATGCTGACTTTTCTAACCACATCCATCTATCCATGTATGTTACAATAGCATTTTACTCCAAGGAAATGCCTTTCCTTCTCCATTTATTTATTCATGACTATTTTTATTCTATGGGTTATAATCTCTTCCTATCATTATTTATTTTATTGCTTAAAATGTCTTGAGTTTTGGTCACTGGAGGCCCCTTCAAGGGGGCTTCTATGTCCATTTGACATGTCCCCCTCATTCTTTGAGTCACTTCCTTATTTTCTGGCACAACTAGATGTTCTGGGCTCAGCTTGTCCTTTACCTGCTCCACCTCTGAAATCGTCAAGGACTCCTGGTTCCCTTTGTTTATAAAGTAGCATTTATAGTTGTTTTAGGGGGAGAAGGTTTGCCAGTCTCTTTACTCAGCCCTAGACTTCTCAAGATAGATGAGAAGTAACATTTCAGTGCAGTTTAATTTACATTTCTCCAGTTATGACTGATGTTAAATATCTTTTTTATGCTTTAAGGGCCAGTTTAATTTCTTTTTAAATGAATTGTCTACCCGTATTTTTGTTCATTTTCCTAGCAGATATTTCCCCTTTGATTTTCTCTTTTTTTTTTTGAGACAGACGCACTCTGCCCTGGGTTGAGTGCCATGGCATCATAGCTCACAGCAACCTCCAACTCTTGGGCTCAAGCGAGCCTCTTGCCTCAGTTTTTCTATTTTTAGTAGAGACGGGGGTCTCGCTTTTGCTGAGGTTGATCTTGAACTCTTGAGCTCAAGGAATCCACCCATCTTGGCCTCCCAGGGTGCTAGAATTACAGGTGTGAGCCACTGCATCCAGCCTCTTTTTCTTTTTTTTAATTTTGAAATAATCATGAATATACATCCCAAAGAACTTTTTTTGAACCATTTGAGGAGTTGCTGACTTGGCCCAAACTCTCCCTACAAAGATTATCCTCAGCTTCTTACATCTCTTTTCTTCCCTTTAATCTGGAATAGTTCCTCATTCTTTCCTTGACTTTCATAATCTTGATTCTTGAAGAATATGAGGCAGTTCCTTTGTAGACTGCCCCTCATTAGAGTATGCCTGATGCTTCCTCATGATTAGATTCAGATCCTGCACCTTTGGCAGGAGTATCACAGAAATGCTGCTCCATTCTCATGCTATCCTGTCAGGTGGTAAATGATTTCAATTGATCTCATTACCAACGAAGTTCACTTCATCATCTGGTCAGCACATTAAAGTGGTATCTGCCAGTTTCCACACTGTAAAATTACTCTTTTCCCTTCTACTTATTCTGTAGAAAGGTAGTTCAAAACTATATAACTATTTCATTCTTCATTACACAGTTAGACATATATCTATTCACCAAGAAAAGTTTCTCTGATAGCAAGAAACTTGGCTTTTATCATCCTTAGTATATCCTATTTTACCATCCTTGGTGCATCTCCCTATTTTACCATCCTTGGTGCATCTCCCTATTTTA
>NW_003852416.1:274290-281772 GCF_000181295.1 Otolemur garnettii
TCTCCCTATTTTACCATCCTTGGTGCGTCTCCCTATTTTACCATCCTTAGTGCATCTCCCTATTTTATCATCCTTAGTGCATCTCCCTATTTTACCATCCTTAGTGCATCTCCCTATTTTATCATCCTTAGTGCATCTCCCTATTTTACCATCCTTAGTGTATCTCCCTATTTTATCACTAAGGATATGTGCAACCATCTCTGCCAACACCCCTTCCCCATGGCATGCCCTCCTTTCCCTCCTCTATGCAAGGCTAAGCCTCTTCACCCTGTAGAGGCTCTGACTACCCACACCTGGCTCCCACTATGGCTACCCACCTTGCTTTGTTCCACCTGATAAATCTGGGTCTCAAAATTATTTGAGATGGACAGAGAAGAGGGCAGAGAGGATGAAGAAGAATTCCTTCAGTTTTTAAGACTCCTCACGTCTGAGGAATATTAATGTTTTGTCACTAATATATGTTCTATCACTTTAGAGATGGGGTCTCACTGGCACTCAGGAATAATTATAGCTCACTGCAGTCTCAAACTCTTGGGCTCAGGTGATCTTCCTGCCTTCACCTCCCAAGTAACTGGGACTATAGGCACCCGCCACCACACTTGTAATGTTTTAAAAATTTTTTGGCAGAGACAGGGTCTTGTTATGTGACCCAGGCTGGTCTTAAACTCCTCAAGCAATCCTCCCACCTCAGTCTCTCATCAACCCCTTCCAGGATTATAGGAATGAGCCACCATATCTGGTCTACATTTATTTATTTTTGAGAGAGAGTCTCACCATGTCACCCTCAGTAAAGTGTCTACATTTATTTATTTTTGAGAGAGAGTCTCACCATGTCACCCTCAGTAGAGTGTCGTGGCATCACAGCTCTACCTCAAACACTTGGGCTTAAGCAATTCTCTTGCCTCAGCCTCCCAAGTAGTTGGGACTACAGGTGCCCACCACAACGCCTGGCTATTTTTTGTTGCAGTTTTTACTGTTATTTAGCTGGCCTGGGCCGGGTTAGAACCCACCAGCCTTGACGTAGGTGGCTGGCACCCTACCCATTGAGCTATGGGTGCCGCCGGGTCTCTATTTTTTAAAACTTTTAAATTCTCTGTTAGAGATACATCCTAAAATATTAAATACATACAGAAGAAATAATGAAAAATCTGTTTTTGTCTCAAAATAGGAAATGGGAAGTGGGTGGTAAACTGAAGAAACAAGCCAAGCTGAGCCACATGTCAATAATTATGAAATCTAGATGATGAGTTATGGGGGTCTGTGTACTGTTCTACCTACTTGATGTTTACAACTTTTCCATGATAAAAAGGTATTATAAGAGAGCCCATTTATACTTTTAATATTTTTTATCATGTTGTTCTTGAGTGCATATAAAAAATAAACAAATAAACAAAATAAACTGGTTGCAGTTTTAAAAACTTCATGTTCAGATTCCAGCTCTTCTGAATCACTTGTTGGCTTGGAGCCATCAATGCCCATGTTTTTCACTTGATGCCATCCTCTATGCCAAGAGCGCTGGTGATGCAGCATTTCTCAAGAATGTTCCCTGTGTCCCTAAGATTCTCTTCCAAGCTGCTAGCACTCTGCACATGTTGATGCTGGTGTCTTCTGCATCTTACCTAAAGGTGCTGTGCACATCCAAGCAGCAATAACTCGAGTCCAGCAGCTGCTTCCTGCTGCCCCTCACCTTTAGCTACGCCAAGACATACTCCGAAGATTTCAGAAATATTGAAAAAGGGAGAACTGGGAGGGCTGTGCATCTTGGTATTGATAAAGGTCAGTAATGATAAATTAATTACAGAGTGTAACTTCCCTATCTCCTACAATACTTCCTTCCCTTTTTTCTTTTATAGCATAATACCTAGCATGCAGTTTTCAAAAGTTAGTAAATATTTCTAAAACAGTTCTTGACTCATTAAAAGTACTGTTGGTGATGGAGCACATGTCAACTTTCCTGGTAAAACTGAACTTGTGAAGGCCAGAGACAAATTGTTAACTGTTCTCTTAAGTTCCCAGAACAGTGCACAGGACCATGGAGAGCTCAGTGAATGGCTAGCGCATAAATGACTTTTCCCAAGAGAATTAGCATTAATAAAAATAAATTAAGCTCGGCGCCTATAGCTCAACCGGCTAAGGCGCCAGCCACGTACACCTAAGGTGGCGGGTTCAAATCCCCAGCCCGGACCCGCCAAACAACAATGACGGCTGCAACCAAAAAATAGCCGGGCGTTGTGGCGGGCGCCTGTAGTCCCAGCTACTTGGGAGGCGGAGGCAGGAGACTCGCTTAAGCCCAGGAGTTGGAGGTTGCTGTGAGCTGTAATGCCACGGCACTCTACCCAGGGGGACAGCTTGAGGCTCTGTCTCAAAAAAAAAAAATAAAAATAAAAATAAATTAGCCTGGCTGGGCACAATGGCTCACACCTGTAATCCTAGCACTCTGGAGTGGCTGAGGTATTTGGATTGCTTGAGCTCACAAGTTTGAGACCAGCCTGAGCAAGAGCCAGACCCCATCTCTACTAAACACAGAAAAACTGAGGGAAGAAGAGGTTGCTGTGAGCTATGATGCCATGGCATTCTACCCAGGACGACAGCTTGAGTCTCTGTCACAAAAATAAACAAACAAACAAGCTAGCCTGCTAGATAAGCATAAGCGTAGCCTTCTGAAACACTAAGGTTGGTACTTCTTGAACCATGAAACTATTACTTCTAGTTGAGGCTCTTTAACTTAAGTCTGAGAAAGGCCCCACGTCAAAATAGCTATTCTTGCTATGCTACGCCATTTTCATTCATTCAAAAACACTTCTTATCATCTATTAAGTGCCAGTTCCGATGTCCATAAAAGGGTACGAGAGTATCTTTATCCTCTATATTCTCTAGTGTTCCGTTTTATTCTCTAGTGTTCCACTGGCCAATAGTAGCCACTAGCTACATGTAACTACATAAATTTAAATTAGTGAAAATGGAATAAAATCAGTTTTAGTTTTAAAAGGAAGTAAAGTCAGCCCCTCAGTTATATGAACCACATTTCTAGCACTTAGCAGCCACGTGGTAGTGGTATTAAACAATGCAGCTATGAATGAAACATTTCCATCATGCAGAATGTTCTAGCGGACAACAGTATTCTGGTGCCTTCATTCAGGTAATAGATATGGTTCTCTTCTCAAAGATCCCATACAACAAGAGGTAGGACAGATGTCTGAAGTATAAAACTACATTCAATTTATCCAGCAATTTATTACAGGACCTCAGGTTACCTGACAGTATTTTAAATAAGGATGGTATTCAAACAAGGGAATGAGGAAATTTCTTTCTTTCTTTCTTTCTTTTTTGGAGACAGTACCATGTACTAGACAGTACTAGAGTACCATGGCATCATAGCTCACAGCAACTTCAAACTCTTGCACTCAAGGGATCCTGTTGCTTTAGCCTCTTGAGTAGCTGGGACTACATCACCTACCACATCACATGGCTAATTTTTCTATTTTTAGTAGAGATGGGGTCTCACTCTTGCTCAGGCTGGTCTCCTAAATTCAAGTGATCCACAGACTTGGCCTCCCAGAGTGCTAGGATTACAGGCGTGAGCCACCACACCTGGCCTGGAAAGGAGGAATTTAAATCTTTGATTCTATTTTCAGATAGGACAAAACCATCCTAGTGATCTTAAGTCAACCTGAAATAGGAAAAGGAAATGTCAAGGCTGAGCACAGTGACTCATGTCTATAATCCTAGAACTGTGGGAGGCTGAGCCAGAGGCTTGGTTGAACCCGGTTAAACTAGGCTGATGCAAGGCACTCTAATCAGGGTGAGAACAAGATTCTGCCTCAAAAAAAATTTTAAAAAAGGGCCAGTCATGGTGGGTCATGCCTATAATCCTAGAACTCTGGGAGGCCAAGGTGGGTGTGCTGAGCTCAGGAGTTGGAGACCAGCCTGAAAGAGTGAGATCCCATCTTTACTACAAAATTTAAAAACTAGTCGGCATTGTGGCAGGCACCTGTAGTCCCAGCTACTCGGGAGACTAAGGCAGGAGGATTGCTTGAACCCAAGAGTTTGAGGTTGCTGTGGGCTGTAATACCATGGCACTCTATCCAGGGTGAGAGTGAGACTCTGTCTCAAAAAAAAAAAAAAAAGAAAAGAAAAAAAAAATAAAAAGAAAATGTCAAGAGCAGGCAGTATACACAGAGAGTTGAATATTGACTTTTAGAGACTTAATTTCTATACACCAGCTCCTCCAATGTCCCTTTAGTGGAAACTACAATAGACTATGGGGTAGGAAGGGAGATTTAATATTTTTAGATTTTTCAAGGTGCTACTTTGAAGATAGAATCTTTTAAAGATATAATTAAGAAATATATCATTAACCAAAAGCATCACAATAAAATAAACTATAAGTACCTCTCAAAGCTAGAATTACCCTGAAAACAAATAAGAGTAACAAAAAATTATTTGTGTAATCACTACAATGTAACACTTCTTTTTTTTTTTTTTTGCTGCAGTTTGGCTGGGGCTGGGCTTGAACCCACCACCCTCAGCATACGGGGCCGGCGCTCTACTCCCTGAGCCACAGGTGCCACCCCTGTAATACTTCTTAAACATTTTTAAACTGACATAAATGACACAGCAACATACCAGTTCCGATTTGAAGTAGCCTATTGTGTTTTCATCCAACTGAAAATATCTTCTCTTCCAGTTTTTCATCTATCAGAGATGAACACAGACACAAGACTTTTGTTTCTAACCACGTCAAATGTTAACCACCACTGAATTATTCAGATATGAACCCACAATGAGAAAGGTCAAGCACTGACAGAAGTCTCCCTCCGTGAAGAGATAATGAAACCTCACCCTTGTGCCACCTAGGCCTTGAATTCCTAACCCAAGTTTTGGTGGCTTGCTTTCAGCTTTTATTATATGAATTGTATGACATGACTTCATATGTTTAATGCTCTAACAGTTTTTTAACAGTGCACTTCCCCTTCCTCCCCATCCGCCTAAGAACAAAACAAAGGAAATGTTAATAAACCACATCAAGTTTCTCTATCTGTAAAATATATGAATTCGCCTAGCAAGTACTTTGTATCTAATAGTAAAGCAATATTTAATAAAGCAACTCTGACTCTCCTGGTATATCCCATAGCGAGAAACCCCCAGCCACTGCTGCCTTCATTTCCTTTAGCCTAAAGAAGGTCAAACAGGGCTGAAAGAACTTTTCCCTGACTGACCTAAGGAAATTAGAGTTGTCAGTCGGTGATGAGAAGTCAAACAGCCAGAAGAGTTTTAAGTACAGCAGACGCTCCACAGGTGATCACCTCCCTACACTGACCACCTCCTTTAGTTGACCTACTCTTTTCACAGACAAGCACCACATGTACCAATCAGTACAGTAGGCCTAGTTCCCTATGCTGACCACCTCCCTATATTGACCAGTTTGTTACAGTCCCTTGGGTGATCAACTTATAGAGCTTTTCCTATATTTCTTTACTTATTTTTTTTCAAACTTTAAAATTTATTTTCTCATGAAATTTTAAAGATTTAGTTCACACAGAAAGAATAACTTCACTTTGATAAATTTACTTGCTCCTAGAGAAATTCCTCAGCCAGCATGGAGCTGAGTGTGTGGGAATATGTGGGCTAACCTGCAATAGCTGTCACTAAGCGCCAGGGACTGTGTTATATCTCTCTTATTGACATCTTACAAAAAGAAAAAGAAAAAGAAAAAATTCTGGGACAGCAGGATTTGTATAATAAAAGATGAAAGCTAGTTTCTTTAAAAAGAAACTGAGAGCCTGAGAGGTTACGTAGGCAGCCCAAAGTCATAGAACTTCCTGTTGAGGTCAGCCCAACCCCAAATCAAGGAAGGGTCCTTCCCAACCCCACTCTTCCTCCCACCCCTGGCCCTTGACCTCTCCACTAGAGCTCTCTTTACTTGACCTACTCCAGAGGAAGGGTGGGGATCGATAGAAAATCTTTCTGGAATAAAATTCAAACTGTTAGGAAAGCTCATTTAGATCGAAGGCCAGTGATAATAAGCATTAACTTTCCTGGCTGCCTGCAGACCAAAGAAATAATAGCACTGAGTTATCCACAGAATAACCCCTATGTTCTCTCTTGACTCTTTTCTCAAGGCTGGTCTTCTCACTTTTGTTGGTCTTTCATAAAATATAGCAAATAATTGGGAGTTTGCTGGTATATATTCATTTTTCATTATTTCACGTTTTGTTAAGCTACTCACCACTGCTCCTTGCTTTACACAGTATCCAGCTTTGATAACTGCACTATCTGGAGGTGGTTTAGGAGTAAAGTAAGGGAGGTGGCTTTGCGACCGTTTCAAATTGTTTCTGTCAATACTTTCACCACATTCGTTTACTTCTTCTTTCTAAAATGAAGCAAAATAAACAAATTCTTTTCTTGCTTGTTTAGCTTCAAAGCATACTTTTATTTCATGTTGTTATCCTAGTAGAAAACCTTAAAATCTATCTTAGCTCAGATAGGAACACAGAGTTTGAAGAGTTTTCTAATTAACGTGAGATACTTTATCTTAACTTTCCCATCATTTATTAAAGCATAAATCTCTACTTCTCTTGTTCTGTAGAAGTCCTGCCACTGGACTTTTTTGGGGGAGGGAATCCTAACTTTTCATTTTTAAATAATTATACAGATTCATAGGAAGTTGCCCCCACAAATGTACAGGGATCCTATGTACTCTTTCACCAGTTTCCCACAAAAGGGAAACTGCATAACTAAAGCACATTATCAAAGAAACCGACCTCAGTCCAGCCCACACACAGATTCCGCCAGCTTTAGATGCACTCACTTGTCTCTGTGTTTGCACAGTTCTGCAATTTTATCACACGTATAGGTGGGAGTGACCACCACATTCAAAATACAGAACTGGTCACCACTGCAAGGTTCCTTTGCGCCTTCCCTCTAGAACACTATCCCTAATCCCTCAGCAACCACTAATTTGTTCACTATCTCTACAATTTTGACTTTTTGAGCATATAAATGGAAGTACCCAGTAAGTACTCTTATGGGATTATCTCTTTTCACTCAGTGTAAGTCTCTAGAGACTCATATAATTCACTCCTTTTTATTGCTGTATTTCACAGTATGCATGGACTAACAGGCCTGAAATCATTAACCCACAAAAGGGCATTGAATTGCTATTAGTTTTTGGCTATTAGAAATAAAGGTGCTGGGCAGCGCCTGCAGCACAGTGGTTATGGCACCAACCACACGCACCGAGGGTGCCGGGTTCAAACCCAGCCCTGGGCCAGCTAAACATCAATGACAAGTGCAACAAAAAAATAGCCAGGCATTGTGGCGGGCGCCTATAGCACCAGCTACTTGGGAGGCTGAGACATGAGACTTGCTTAAGCCCAAGAGTTTGAGGTTGCTGTGAGCTGTGATGCCACAGGACTCTACTGAGGGTGACATAGGGAGAGGGAGGGAGTGAGGAAGGAAGGAAGGTTGCTGTGAGCTGTG
>NW_003852416.1:281807-284294 GCF_000181295.1 Otolemur garnettii
ATAGGGAGAGGGAGGGAGTGAGGAAGGAAGGAAGGTTGCTGTGAGCTGTGATGCCACAGGACTCTACTGAGGGTGACATAGGGAGAGGGAGGGAGGGAGGGAGGAAGGAAGGAAAGAAAGAAGCTGTGAACATTCATGTTTTTTATGACAGCATCATCTGCCATTTCCCCAGGATACATGACCAGAAGTGTAAACGCTAAGTTATAGTAATTACAAGTTTACTTTTATTTAAAAAACTGCCAAACCTTTTCAGAGTGGCTGTACTATTTTACATTCCCGCCACCAGCGAATGAGAGATAGCATTTCATCTTTGTAGCATTTGTAGTGTGAATAATTTTTATTTCACCCTTTTTGACAGGTGTACAGAGGTATCTCATTATGATCTTAGTTTGTATTTCCCCACCAGCTAAATGACAGTGATCATCTTTTCCTGTGCTTATCTATCCTCTGTATATCTTCATGATTTTTGCCCATTTTCTAACTGGATTTCTTGAGGTTTTTACTGTTTAGTTCTGAGAGTTTTTTAATATGTTCTAGATACAAGTCCTTTGTTGGATATGTGGCTGCAAATATTTTTTCCCACTTTATAGCTTTTCATCTTCTTAACAACGTCTTCCACAGACCAAACATTATCAATTTTTGTGAGGTCCAATTTATCAATTCTTGCCTTTATGGACTGTTCTTCTGATGTCAAGTCTAAGAACTCTATACTTAGTCTTAGATCCTGAAGATTATCTCCTGTGCTCTTATCTAATTTTATGTTTTACATGAAAGTCCAGTGTTTTTCTTTTTGAGACAGTCTCACTATGTTGCCCTAGGTAGAGTGCTATGGTGTCACAGCTCACAGCAACCTCCAACTCTTGAGCTTAAGTGATTCTCTTGCCTCAGTCTCCCAAATAGCTGGGACCACAGGTGCCTGCCACAACGCCTGGCTATTTTTTTGTTGTTGTTGCAGTTGTTTAGTTGGCCCAGGCTGGGTTTGAACCCACCACCCTTGATGTATGTGGCTGACACTATAACCACTGTGCTATGGGTGCCAAGCCAAAGTCCAGTGTTTTTTTTAAAAAAAATTCCTGTACCCAGATTTTCCTGTTCCTCAAAGCACTAGTGTCTTGTTTACTTATAGCAGCTGATAAGCTAGAATCTCACAAATAAGTCCAGAGTGTATTTTCAGGAATTTCTAAATTTCAAGAGAAAATGTAAGTCTTAAGCGTCCCACATATTCTAAATTATGTACTTAACTTTGTAATCTCAGCACTTAACTCACTGTTTACCCAATGTTTACCGAATAAATTAATCATACAAACAAGAATTTACTTAATTTCCTTATTACCTTATGGTGTAAATGCTTGTATGATAAATATTGCTTTATAAAATGTAAAAATCATATTACAAAATAATAAAGCAACAGAATTCTTTGGGATCTTTTTAATAGCACCTCTCATAGAATCCACCAAAACATCTACACCAATATGAAAATACAACAAAATTTTAATTCTATGCAAAATTAAAACAGGCAGAAATACAAACTACTATAATATCTTAATACAACCAAGAGTCAACACAATCATAACACAGGTGAAAGCAGCTCAGTCTAGTCACAAATTAATGAAAATTTAATAGGTTAAAATCATTACTTTAGGAAAAAGGAAATACACATATATACCCCTAGATTATTTAATCCAACTTTGGTGAAAACATAAGCTCTCACTAGAGCAGAAATTTTTGTTCATATCATCTACAATTCTATCAGCTACAAGTACATTCATCATATCATTGTCTATAAAAGAAAACTCTATTTGTCCACAACAAAGGATTTGTAAATTATTGTAAATCCATGGAAGAACTATTATGTGGTCATTAAAAATGAAATATAAGAACTTCTGATAATAGAAAATGTTCATGATGCAAGTTAAAAATGTTCATAAGTCTAATATATAATTCCTATTTCCATTTCTGAGGGGAAGAGTATACAGAAGAAAGGCTCAGAGAAATCATGAACAGTGTTATCTCCGATTTCCAAACTTTTCACAATAGATATATGCTTTTGAAATAAATAAAATTTTTTAATACTTGTGTATTAATTTAGTAGAGATATATTGTTTTAGTTTTGCTAATGAAACAAAAATCAATTATCCCCTCCCACAACACAAGAATTAATTTACCACCTGAGTTGGAGTAATGATGGGTACACCTCCAACAATATCAGTTCTGTAAGACACCTGCTTCTTCCCACAATCACTTTGGCGACTTAGGTTATCAGAATTAGGTTGTGAGTCTGACTGCTTTGGTACCTGAAATAGTAAATCAAATTAATCATTTTGCAACCAGCATTATATATGTGACCCTCTTTTATCGCAGAATTTCTAATTAATTGTCCATTTATAAGTGACAAATCCATATGAAAATTATTTACAGTGCATGTGTATGTACTCTAAGTTCTCACACTTAATTTTTGTGTTAGAAAAATACTTTTTTTTTTTTTTT
>NW_003852416.1:285695-295079 GCF_000181295.1 Otolemur garnettii
AAAAAAAAAAAAAAAAAAATAGAAAAACTAGCCAGGGGTTACAGTGCACACTTGTAGTCCTAGCTACTTGGGAGGCTGAAGCAAGAGGATCCCCTGGGCCCCCAGGAGTTTGAGGGTATAGCCAGCTATAGTTATGCCACTGTACAATACCCAGAGCAACAGAGTGAGACCCTGTCTAAAATAAAAAAGTAAATAAATATATACATACATAATAAAGAAGGAGTTCTAATACCTGTATCAACAGTAAATCACTCACAAGTATAAACAAACAATTATTGTGGCAACAGTGAGCCTTGTATATTAATACTGAAGTGGAATCAAGGCCAGGTGCAGCAGCTCATGCCTCAGGTGCCAGCACTCTGAGAAACCAAGGCAGGTGGACTGCCTCAGCTCTGGAGTGCAAGACCAAGACCCCATTTTTACCAAAAAAATAGGGTACCCCCCCCCAAAAAAAACTAGCGGAGTGTATTGGCAGATGCCTGGAGCCCCAGCTACTTGAGAGGGTGAGGCAATAGGATCACTTGAACCCAAGAGTCTGAGGTTGCTATGATGCCATGTCATTCCACCCAGGGCAACAGAATAAGAATCTGTCACATAAAAAAAAAAAAAAAAAAAAGATAAAGTGGAATCCAAAGTCAGAGGTATCATGAATACTGAACATGTATTTTAACTTTTCTTTCTTATGTGGCCTAATTAGGGAATAAGGTACTTGGCTAATCATCATTTCTATCTACAGACTGTTAAGCACATAGTCTGTATTTGAATTATAAATTTTAAGCCTGTGAATAAAATATAATAAAATACTTTCGTCACCAATTATGACGTTCAGCATGATTTAATGTCTTCCCAATGATTTAAATGGTATTTGGGGATCTTACAGTCTTTCAGAAACATTATGACAAATACTACTGACAATCACAAAGGTAGTGATATAAAAATATTTACCTTAAAATTAAATAATTTTCCTGTCACATGGCTAAGCCCTGTTAACAGGATACTGGCAGAGCTACAGAAGACACCATTTACGTTGTATTTCAAAGATGCAAGCATTTGTTAGTATGATCCCAAAGCGGTGTGGCTTCTCACAAGTTAGTATACATAAAGTATCACCCAAGAACATTATTAAAAATGTAAGATTCCTAGGCTTCATATCCAAAAATTCCAATTCAATAAATTTACAGTAAAGCCCCCAAAACTGTACTTCCAGCAGGAATACCAGGTGTTTTTGAGGCAGGTGTTTCATAAACCGCAGTTTGAGAAACACTGCTCCCAAACCTCTTTTCATATGCTGCTGATCCCGCCAGGTTTGTGGATAAGCAGATATACAATGCAGACAAGAATTTACAAATAGGCTTGGCGCCTGTGGCTCAAGTGGCTAAGGCGCCAGCCACATACACCTAAGGTGGCAGGTTCGAATCCAGCCCGGGCCCACCAAACAACAATAATGGCTGCAACCAAAAAACAGCCGGGTGTTGTGGCGGGCGCCTGTGATCCCAGCTACTTGGGAGGCTGAGGCAGGAGACTCGCTTGAGCCCAGGAGTTGGAGGTTGCTGTGAGCAGTGAAGCCACAGCACTCTACCCAGGGGGACAGCTTGAGGCTCTGTCTCAAAAAAAAAAAAAAAAAAAAAAAAAAGAAGTTGAGAGTTAAGCTATACATGGAACTCTGCCCCCCCCCCAAAAAAACCTGTAATATCACCCTAAAAATATATTGAAACCTATATTGGTTTTTCCATTTCTTTCAGAAATGACTATATGGCCAGGGGTGGTGACTCATAACTGTAAACCTAACACTCTGGGAGGCCAAGGCAGGAAGATCCCTTGAGCTCAGGAGTTTGAGACTAGCCTGAGCAAGAATGAGAACCCATCTCTACTAAAAATAGAAAAATTAGCCAGGCACTATGGTGGATGCCTGTAATCCCAGCACTCAGAAGGCTGAGGCGGGAGGATCGATTTAGCCCAGGAGTTTGAGGTTGCTGTGAACTAGGCTGAAGCTACAGCTCTGTAGCCTGGTAGCCTGGGCAACAGAGTGAGAATGTGTCTCAAAAAACAAACAAACAAAAAAAGAAAAAAGAAAGAAAGAAAAAAAAAAGGAATGACAGTCTATTAAAAATCCATGCTTATGGTATTAACCCCACTGCTTCTAATTTGTCCTTATAATAAAATCTAATGCTAAAAGAGCCTAATTCCAATGTTAGAATCTAATAATTAGAATTACGCTTTACAATAAAATTATCTAAATTATATTCATCTTATTCCCTAAGAACATGAAAAATACAAGCAAAATACCCACAAATATCGGTAACTCTCTTAATAATTATAGGTAACTCTGAATGAAAAGTCAGTCTAAATTCAGCTGTTAAGATAAGAATTTTCAGGACCCCTCCATCCTCTGAAATTGGCCAACTGTTTGGCCTCCGCACTGGGCAGGGAGCCAGTGTCAGACATGCAGTCTGCGTGGTTTCCTTGTCGACTGCCTTTCCTCCCTTTCTCTTTGCTTCTATCCTTTCCTACGTGACTGTGCTTTGTTAAGGGAGAGACAAATGTATTCTTGGCAGGTATTTTGCATGTCATCCTAAGAGTAGGAAATTCTGATGGTAGAAAAAGTTAAAAATGACTACAGAATAAAGACATAAACAAAACAGATTTAAGTATTTGTGAGTAAAATGAATGCAAATGTTGCAGACTTCTCAAAAGTTAAAGAGAAAGCTGATGTTCGGTTCATCAAGAATAATGACAGAGTTGGAAGACGGAAACCCATCATGTTCAGACAACAACCTCCTGGGTCTTATTACCTTTCTGAGAGCTCTACATCTGACTTGCTGGTTGAAAAATCTTAGTGTAAAGTAGAAGGCCTAGCTTTGGGGCATATAGACTATTTCGCTAGAACCAAAGTCACACATCCAGCCTATTCTCTACTTGCTCCCAGTTGCCATTCAAATAAAAATAAAACTTACGGAGTTTTTGTCACAACTTCAAAAGACTAACTTATGGACACAAATCAAATACTGATTTTTAAATTTAAAAAGACACATACATAAAAGATAGTGGATTTCTGTTTAGGAATAAGCTGTATATAACGTATACATCTTCAATATCTCGTAACAATCAATAAGGGACCAGAGACCAGCATATTTATGTTGCTATAAATATAAATGAATAGTTGAAAGCATCATTTAAAATTTAATTCTCCAAACTCTAGTCATTCCTTTCAAGATTGATTTCTCTACTATTGCACTTGTTCCTTTTTTGTGTTTTTAAACACAGATGGTACCAGTCACCATGGCTCACCTTTATGACGGGTTTCTCAGTGTTGGAGGCACATTTTTTTCTCACACACAATCGCTCAACTTAATGATTTTTCAACTTTATAATGAGTTCATCAAGATATTAAATGTATTTTCAACTTAGGATATTTTTGACTTCTAATGGGTTTATTGGGACATGAAACCATCATAAGTCAAAAAGCATCTGTAATGGGAAAAGAATTTCAAATGGCATCCACATAAACTTAAGGAAAGTAAAGAAAGTCACAGATGCCGTTGACAGTCTACATGGGAGGATAGTTTATTAACATGGCTAGATATTATAACCATGAAATAGTTAAATAATCACCATTTTCTTACCCACTACCCTCTAAGCACCTCTACTATGAAACCACACAACTCCAAGTCCTAATTTTGGATTTTCAAAAATTTTAAGCTCATATATCACATAATATTCTGGAGACCACTAAATTACATAGTTAACCAAAACGTCATTTGGAATGATTTCACAGAAAGGTAAACTGCACATATATTAAAATGTAAACTTTAAATTGTCAAATAATCTACATGTAAATCATCAGCAATTTTCATAGGAAAGTATAACAAATTAGAGATTCCATACTTTAGTGCACTTAAATGTATAAAATGCATATGTATAATAATTAAACCCAATAATATTTTTAAAGGATAAAATTAACATAAAAGGTATCTTATTCAAGCATAGGAAATTCTTTCATTACTATCTTAAGAATTAAATGTGTATTTATCTAAAGTTGATTTTAAATAAGCGCTATCAATTCTATATTCACTTTACATAGTTATAATCACTTTATTGATGAGCTAAGGATTTCTCAATCTTATATGTATTTATATTTTATAAATGTGAATTACAAAAACATGAATATCACTTGCCAACAGATTTACCATAAAAGCTTGAAATTTCGTCATGTAAAATAAAGCTTCAAGAACCATAAAAGCTATTTAAAAGACCACATACTTTAAAATGCTGCCTAATGCCTAATGTACTTCTCCTTTATGTTAAAAATCTTTACAGTGCCATCTGTATAAGACTGTTTCATATCACTAATACCTTCGACACAGAAATTCAAGAAACTCTCAAATAGTAAAAGACCCGACACTATTCACTTTTTCTCTTAAAGCACTAAGAAACTAGGACGGCGCCTGTGGGTCAAAGGAGTAGGGCGCCGGCCCCATATGCCAAAGGTGGCGGGTTCAAAACCAGCCCTGGCCAAAAAAAAGAAAAAAAAAAAACACTAAGAAACTAATAAAGTTACTAGATATTGTTTCTTAAAGAAATTTTCCAAGTAGGGAATATTTACTAAAAGAGGTAAAAACAATCAGCTAAAACTTTTTAAAAATATGTATGTCTGAATCACTTCCAAAAACTGCTTTCCTGAAACTGCAGAAACCTAAAATAACTTGGGCTTCATGTACAGATCAGATGTAGCGTGTGGGCGTTTTCTGTCATGTGGTAACAAGCTGTTCTAGTACAAGACAAAAAATCTGACTTAACTCTGAGAACAGCTTTAGCTATATTAACTCTTTAGTGTGCTGTGAAAATAAGTGGAATCATTCATTTTTATATGGAAACTAACAAGCGACTAACATGCTGACTTTCAGGACAAATGTTCCATAAGAATAAGTCACTGAGGATCAGTAAATTAACTGTACTTCCATAAAAACATGCTTCAATCAACAGAAACTCACATAGGAACTCCCTCCCTACCCTTTCCAAGTGCACCTACTATGTGTTTCTCTACAAATGTGGAAAGGGAAAAGGGTGAGGTGAGGTATGATTGGAATAGAACCTGTCTACTCGCTTGTCATCATCAGTAGTAAATGCTCTGAGTAAAGTTTGTTTTTCGCTTTAGGAACAAAAGAATAAGGAGAAGGCTCTTTGTTCAGGAAGCCGTAAGGCACTGCACTTCAGAGTTCTTGATTTAGAGCCCAACAAACCAGACTGGGTGGGCTCCCACTTCTGTAACCCATCAGCTATGAAAACTGCAAAAGTCACTCAATCCTTCTAAGTCTCACTTTCTCAGATAATTTGAATAAAACCTTCAGTCTAACACCTGGCACAATGTAAATAATAAATGCTAATGTTCATCAGAAAATCAAAAAGAAGGCTTGGTGCCTGTGGCTCAAGTGGCTAAGGTGCCAGCCACGTACACCTGAGGTGGCAGGTTCGAATCCAGCCCAGGCCCGCCAAACAACGACAGCTGCAACCAAAATAGCCAGGTGTTGTAGTGGGCGCCTGTGGTCCCAGCTACTTGGGAGGCTGAGGCAGGAGACTAGCTTGAGCCCAGGAGTTGGAGGTTGCTGTGAGCTGTGATGCCATAGCACTCTACCCAGGGGGACAGCTTGAGGTTCGGTCTCAAAAAAAAAAAAAAAAAAGAAAAGAAAAGAAAAGAAAAAGAAAATCAAAAAGAAAAGAAGCCCGGTTGGAAGCAAGAAGTTGTAGCAGTGGAAAGGAGGGTGAGGGCACCAAGCCCTAGAACTCGGGGGAAATCAGTTGAGAGAGGAAGTTTAGAGCCTGAGACAGACTCCTCAGGGGCACATGGACGGGACTATCTGGCTGTACAACTCTTCAGACTCCATTCCCCCCCCTCATTTCTAGCCTTAATCTCCCCTTTTCTGCTCTTATATTCAACTCCTACCCTGTCTGACACCAGACCCAGTCATGGTTTAGAAGACACGAGTGCCTATTTCTATGACCTGGGTAAGTGGCAGGAAGTCTCAGACTAGTCCAGAAAAGTATATATATATATATACATATATATATATATGTTCTGAAGGTAGAACCCTATATACTAAGTTCATTTCCATCTAGAAACATCATTACAAGCAGTAGTTAGGATCTACTGTAATATATATTCTTATTAGGTATTCGGTAGGCTAAAAAGGCACCCATGGATTGATTAAAGAGCTGATAGTCACCGTGTACAAGAAAATGTAGTCACATTCTAAATACCTGTGTTTTAAATAAAGCTAGAGTATGAAACCTACTGATAAGTGGGAGACATTCAGTAAGTATATTTGTAAAACATAAAGATTACTTCCAGACATTGAAAATTTTTCAAAAATACAAAAATACTTACTGTAATTTTTATAGCTTTGTTCAGCACATTTACCCATTCTACAAGGTCCTGCTGATCGTTGGCTTGTAGGAAGTACTTCCTCATTCCTGCATTCATAACTGTCAAGAAAAAAAAACAAACACCACAGGAAACATTGTATAAATTACCTCTAAATAAATTTGCAGTAGATGAAACATCTTACTAGATTCAACATTATGACTCTCTTGGATTTGTCAAAATATTTCAGACCACATATAACACTGCTTTTATCACACAATAACACAGGTAAAACTCTTTATTTTTTTTTATGATCATGTTTTTCATTAAATGGACATACCACAATATATTCAGTCAATCCACTAATGATGGACACTTAGGCTATTTCTAGTTTTTGAAATTATAAAATAATCACAATGAAACATCATAAATATATTACATATATGTCTCCATACTTGGGCTAAATTTTCTATTGGATAAATTTCTTGTCATAGACTGTCAAAAAATTGTTGAGTCAAAGATAATTCACATTTAAAATTTTCATAGGTCTTAGCAAATTGTCCTCTCAGACAATAGAATCCATTTATTCTTTCAGCATAGACAACATAGGCAAAAGCCCTTCTCATCAAACACCCATCACCAAAACTGGCTACAAGCACCTATGGATACGTTCAGTTTCTAGTTTTCAAAGCCTCTGTGACATTGGGGCTGGGAGTCTGCAAACAATACTTTCTAGACCCCAGCTAGGGTCTTGTTCTGCAAAGAGAGGTACTGAGCACAGACTGGCAGGTGGAAGAGATGAGAGAGAAAAAAACCACTCCTGCTGATTCCTGTTCTCACAGCACATAGGAGCTACTCCTTCAGGGCCTTCTACTGCTCCCTCCCCCAGCCTAGCAGAGAACTCTCAGATGCTAATAATTAGCCCTGCAATAGCTTCCCCTCCACAGCCCAAGGTTACAGTCCTCCCTGTGTCCCTCAAGCCTTAGCAGTGAAGTGGCTTCATGTAGTTTCTAATTTCTGGGTTACTTCAGTATTCCTTTGTGCTCTTTTAGCCTTCCAGCACGTAACCAACTCCTGGTAACAAATCCCCTAGGTTTGATACACCTAGGGTGATGTTTTCCTGACTGGACTCTGACTAATACAGGGCTCTTTTAACAACCTAACTAGTGAATGAATATAACTTGTTTAAATATGATTTTTTTTTTTTTTAGAGCCTCAAGCTGTTGCCCTGGGTAGAGGCCTGTGGCGTTACAGCTCACAGCAACCTCCAACTTTAGGGCTTAAGCCATTCTCTGGCCTCAGTAGCTGGGACTACAGGCACCTGCCACAACACCCAGCTATTTTTTTGGTTGTAGTTGTCATTGCTGTTTGGCAGGTGGGGCTGGATTCAAACCTGCCAGCTCTGGTGTATGTGGTTGGCACTTTAACTGCTTGAGCTACAGGCGCTGAGCTGATTTTCTTTGATTATTGAGTCAAATTAGTTTTGTTATGTTTGTAAGCCATTTGTGTTTTGTAAACCTTATTTTCCTACCCATATTTCTCCTGAGTTGTTCATTTATCTTTTATTAATTTATAGGAGTATCTATAAAACCTTTTTGTTTTATTACAAGTACTTTTCCCAGTCTGTTGTTTGCCTTTTCGCTTTGTTCATGGTGTCTTTGATCAAACAGAGATAGCCTACCAATCTTTTCCTTAAATGCCTCTACATTTCATATGTAGAAAATCTCCCTAACCTGAGGTTTACTTTTCTAGCCCCTATGAATTTTCTTTACATTTAAAGGCTTAATACATTTGCAACTATTTTTCCCTACATTTGTGTCATGATTTGCCTTTCACGTTTTATTGATTTCCAAGTTTAAAAGTATAAGCACAAAGGATAATATTTTACAATACTGAACAACATGCACATTCTAAGAAAATTCTTCTCCTTTAATCAAGTCTATGGACTCTTCCTTTCTGATTCTACACACTTTATGTTATTGTTGTTATAAAAGTTTGTATTATCAACTATTTAAACCCTCAGAACCCAATTACCCTTAAATTTTTCTAAAGAAAAGATATCCCTCCGAATTTTTTCAACATTGCATCTTGGGCCCCTTTTCTGAAAAAGGATAGAGCTTAAGTTTAATTAATACTAAAGGTTTTTTTTTGAGACAGAGCCTCAAGCTGTTGTCCTGGGTAGAGTGCCGTGGCACCACAGATCACAGCAACCTCCAACTCCTTGGGCTTAAGTGGTTCTCTTGCCTCAGCCTTCCAAGTAGCTGAGACCACAGTCACCCACCACAACACCCAGCTATTTTTTGGTTGTAGTTGTCATTGTCCTTTGGCAGGCCCAGGCTGGATACAAACCCACCAGCTCTGGTATATGTGGCTGGCATACTTGAGCTACAGGCACTGAGCCAATACTAAAATTTTTTAATGTGTAAAAATCTAACTGCTTTTTAAAGCAAATATAAGGAATAAAAATATGGTGCTATTCCAATAATCAAATGGCAATAAAAATGGCACAGTAAAAAGATTTAAGCAAATCTTAAATACAACAAACTTATAATTAAAAAACAATGCAATGATTTTATTTTAGTGTGAAAAAAGGAAGCTTAATTTGGTAAAAGAAACCAAATATTGTATTACATTGAATACTAAGCTAAGTAACCATAATTAATCTTACAAATTCTCTAATTTCATAAGGACTTTTGAATAGCTAAAATTAAACCTCATTTGTTAAACTAAATGCCTATTCAACAAAGCTAGTGAGAACAGACACATTTATGCAAATTACATTCTAGAATAACAGTAAAAAGGAGACACTGTTTAAAGGTGAATTAGAATTAGAAATAGATGAATTTTTTTCTTCATGAGTGCGATCAGGTTGCAAAGGACATAATTTTATATTTGCTTTTCCTAACCCACTGAATCCTTCCTTTTCAGAAATCTGATTCTTTAATTTTTTTTTATTAAATCATAACTGTGGGCTCGGCGCCTATAGCTCAACCGGCTAAGGCGCCAGCCACGTACACCTAAGGTGG
>NW_003852416.1:295323-299815 GCF_000181295.1 Otolemur garnettii
CACTGATGCATTTATGGGGTTCAGTGTATTGATTTGATATACAATGTGAAATGCATACATTGAACTAAGTAACACATCCACCATAATTATACTCTTAATAGTTTTGAAATGTACCATTGCACCATGCACATTAGGTGAAGCTCCCCCCAAATACCCTTCTTCCCCACCTCCACTCTCTCTCCTCTTCCCTTCTACTTTCTGGACTATAGTTATGTCTTACCATTTGTATGCATGTGTAGGTGATTATATATTGATTTCATAGTAGTATTGAGTACATTGGATAAATTTTTTTCCATCCTTGAGATACTTTACTAAGAAGAATATGTTCCAGCTCCATCCAGGTAAACATAAAAGATTTGAAGTCTCCATCTTTTTTATGGCTGCATGGCATTCCATGGTATACATATACTACAATTTGTCAATCCATTCATGGGTTGATGGGCACTTGGCCCTTTTCCATATCTTGGCAATTATGAATTGGGTTACCATAAACATTCTGGTGCAAATGTCCTTGTAGTAAAATGATTTATGATCATCTGAGTATATACCTAGTAGAGGAATTGCAGGATCAAACAGTAGGTCTACTTTTAGTTCCTCGAGTATTCTTCAAACTTCTTTCCAAAAAGGTTGCATTCCCATAGCAGTGTAGAAGTGTTCCCTTCTCTCCGCATCCATGCCAACATCTGTAGTTTTGGAATTTTGTGATGTGGGCTAATCTTACTGAAGTTAAATGATATCTCAGAGTAGTTTTGCTTTGCATTTCTCTGATGATTAAGGATGATGAGCATTTGTTCATGTGTTTGTAGGCCACGTGCCTGCCTTCATCAGAGAAGTTTCTGTTCAAGTCTCTTGCCCACATAGAAATGGGGTTATTTGTTTTTTCCTTATTGATTAATGGATTTTTGGTGTTGCTTCAATTGCCTGAGAATGTTGTCCTCATAAAATATTCTCCCAGGCCAATTTCTTCAAGTGTTTTCCCTGCACTCTCCTCTAGTATTTTTATAGTTTCATGTCTTAAGTTTAAATCATTTATCCAGTGAGAATCAATTTTCATTAATGGTGAAAGGTGGGGGTCCAGTTTCAGTCTTCTACAGGTCGCCAGCCGGTTTACCCAGCACCATTTGTTAAATAGGGAGTCTTTTTCCCACTGAATATTTTTGATAGGCTTGTTGAAGATCAAATGGTAATAAGCAGCTGGGTTCATCTCTTGGTTCTCTATTCTGTTCCATACATCTACCTCTCTGTTTTTGTGCCAGTACCATGCTGTTTTGATCACTACAGATTTATAATATAGCCTGAAGTCTGGTAACATGATCCTCATGATTTGTTCTTATTTCTAAGTAATGTATTTGCTATTTGTTTTTTTTTTTTCTGATTCCGTATAAAACAAAGTACTGTTTTTTTCCAATTCTTTAAAGCATGACAATGGTGCTTTAATAGGGATTGCATCAAATCTAAAGATTGCTTTGGGCAGTATGGACATTTTAACAATGTTGATTCTTCCCAGCCACGAGCATGGTTATGTTTTTCCATTTGTTAACATCTTCAGCTATTTCTTCTCTCAGAGTTTCACAGTTCTCTTTTTTTTTTTTTTTGAGACGGAGCCTCAAGCTATCCCCCTGGGTAGAGTGCCATGGCCTCACAGCTCACAGCAACCTCCAACTCCTGGGCTCAAGCGAGTCTCCTGCCTCCGCCTCCCAAGTAGCTGGGACTACAGGCGCCCGCCACAGCGCTGGCCATTTTTTGGTTGCAGCCATCATTGTTGTTTGGTGGGCCCAGGCTGGGGATTCAAACCCGCCACCTTAGGTGTTTTGGCTGGCGCCTTAGCCAGTTGAGCCACAGGCGCTGAGCCTCACAGTTCTCTTTATAGAGATCTTTCAGGTCATTTGTTAGGTAAATTCCCAGATATTTCATCTTCTTTGTCACTACTATAAAAGGAATAGAGTCCTTGTCTATATTTTCAGCTTGCCTATTATTGGTATATATAAAAGCTACTGGCTTGTAATTAATTTTGTATCCTGAGATGCTGCTGTATTCCTTGATCGCTTCTAAGAGTTTTGAAATTGAGTCCCTGAGATTTTTCCAGGTATAGGGATCACATCATCAGCAGAGAGTACGAGTTTGATGTCCTTTGACCCTATTTGGACACCCCTGATCGCCTTCTCTTGCCTAATTGCGATGGCTAAGACTTCCATTACTATGCTGAATAGCAGTGCAGACGGTGGACATCCTTGCCTCGTTCTTGATGTGAGTGGGAATGTTTTCCATTTTGCACCATTCAATGATACTGGTTGTGGGTCTGCTGCCGATGGCCTCTATCAGTTTAAGAAATGTCCCTTCTATGCCTATTTTCTTAAGTGTTCTGATCATGAAAGAATGCTGGATATTATCAAAGGCCTTTTCTGTGTCAATTGAGAGAATCATATGGTCTTTGTTTTTAATTTTATTGATGTGATGTATTTATAGATTTGCATATGTTGAACCAACCCTGTAACCCTGGAATAAAACCAACTTGATCACGGTGTATAATTTTTTTGATGTGTTGTTGAATTGTTTGCCAAGATTTTTTTTTTGAGACAGAGCCTCAAGCTGTTGCCCTGGATAGAGTGCCGTGACCTCACAACTCACAGCAACCTCCAACTCCTAGGCTTAAGCTATTCTCTTGCCTCAGCGTGACCTCACAGCTCACAGCAACCTCCAACTCCTAGGCTTAAGTGATTCTCTTGCCTCAGCCTCCCAAGTAGCTGGGACCACAGGCATCAGCCACAATGCCTGGCTATTTTTTGGTTGTAATTGTCATTGTTTGGCAGGCCCGGGCTGGATGTGAACAGGCCAGCTCTGGTATATGTGACTGGCGCCTTAGCCACTTGAGCTATAGGCACCGATACTGTTTGCTAATATCTTTTTGAATATTTTTGCATTGATATTCATTAATGATATTGGTCTATAATTTTCTTTCTTTGTTGGATCCTTTCCTGGTTTGGGGATCAGGGTGATGTTTGCTTCATAGAATGTGTTGGGAAGTATTCCTTCTTTTTCAATGCTTTGGGAAAGGTTGTATAATATAGGTACTAGTTCCTCTTAAAAGTTTTGATAGAATTCGAATGTGAAGCCACCTGGTCCCAGACTTTTCTTTTTTGGGAGATTTTGTATTGATGCTATTTCAGTGATTGATATAGGTCTATTCAAGATTTCTAATTCTTTCTGGTTGAGTCTAGGAAGGTGGTATGCTTCCAGGTATTGGTCCATTTCCTTTAGACTTTCATATTTCTGGGAATAGAGTTTTTTTTGTAGTAATCATTGAGGATTTTTTGAATTTCTGAGGTGTCTGTTATTGTTTCTTCTTTATCGTTCCTGATAGACAATATTAGAGATTTTACTTTTCCATTTCTGTTTAGGCTGACCAAAGGTTTATCAATTTTATCAATCTTTTCAAAAAACCAACTTTTTGTTTTGTTGATCTTCTGAATGATTCTTTTGTTACAATTTCATTTAATTCTTTCCTAATTTTGATTATTTCTTTTCTTCTGCTGGGTTTAGGGTTGGAATGTTTTTCCTTTTCCAGTCACTTAAGATGATCCATTAAGTTGTTGGCTTCCTCTCTTTCTGTTTTCTTGATGAAAGCTTCCAATGCCATAAATTTCCCTCTTAGGACTGCCTTTGCAGTATCCTACAGGTTTTGATAATTTGTATCATTATCATTTTGTTCCAAAAATTTGGTGATTTCCTTCTTAAATCTTGTCTTTGACCCAGCTATCATGCAGCCTATGATTAATTTCCATGACTTTGTTTGAGTTATGAATATTCCTGTTGCTGTTGAGTTCAACTTTTATTCCATAGTGGTCCAAAAAGGTACAAGGAATAATTTCTACTCTTTTAAATTTGCTGAAGTTAGACTTGTGTCCTAAGATCATCTGGAACATTTTATGCAATTTAATTTGCAGGGACTATCTATTTGTATCAAGCAAAGCACATCTGCACATACAGTTGTCTATAAACTATCATAATTCTTAAATTAAAACTATTACATATATGTGCACTTATTTTTAAAAGCATAAATATTATTCTAGGTGCTAAGGCATCTGAATGTACTATTTCAATTGTTCCAATACAAAAATAACTTCCAGGCTTGGTGCCTATAGCTCAACCGGCTAAGGCACCAGCCACGTACACCTAAGGTGACGGGTTCAAATCCCTAGCCTGGACCCGCCAAACAACAATGACGGCTGCAACCAAAAAATAGCCAGGCGTTGTGGCCTGTAGTCCCGGCTACTTGGGAAGCTGAGGCAAAAGAATCGCATAAGCCCAAGAGTTTGAGGTTGCTGTGAGCTGTGATACCACAGCACTCTACCAAGAATGACATATTGAGACTCTGTCTCAAAAAAAAAAAAAAGAAAAGAAAAAGAAAATACAATTTTGGCTCGGTGACTGTGGCTCAAGTGGCTAAGGCACCAGCCACATACACCTAAGGTGGTAGGTTCGAATCCAGCCT
>NW_003852416.1:300027-301707 GCF_000181295.1 Otolemur garnettii
AAAACAAAACAAAAATAACTTCCAAAAGTCTCTAACATTTTACATGATATACTAGCACCCAGCTGAGTGTGACTAAGAGAAGGGGGAAATGAAAACGCTCAAGGAAAAAAAGTTATTTCTCTAACACAAAATATTTTGAAATTCGGACCAAGACCAAAATACTGTAAACCAGAGCTTCCTTGAATTGAGAGGACAGTCTTAGAAAGGAAGTTAAACCATATCTTATGAAGTGCTACAAAACAAGTAGTCTGGAAACTTAAATCTAATGCGCTGTAAATCTGTTCTTTTATATCTTTTGTATCTTTCTATGGCATTTATAAATGCCATAAGATAAATTACTAACTCACTAGGACATTATCTATATTAATAGAAAACTATTTTGTTTTTAATTTCTAGCAATCACTAAGTCATCCTTTTATAACATTTTTCCAGCTTAGGCTGAAGCTGAGCTCTCCTCATAATGGCTTCTTCCCTTTAATATTATTTTGGGAATCTGCCCAGAACATCTGAAGAGTTTGAAAATTTAAGTGCTTATTACTAACACGAAGTCCAAAGACAAACATATATTCTAGCCTAAAAAGACTCTTAGCACACCTTGCAGTTAGAATAAATGTTCATATTCCTTAAGAATTATTTCATAGCAAAAGGGGCATGGTCATATGATATAGAAAAGAAAAAGCCTGGAACCAGTTTGCCCTGATTAGCTTATGCACTTACAAGCAATATCATCTTATAAACATCATTTCAGCCTCATTTTCCTCATCTATCCAATGAAGATGAAGGATATATAGGAACTAACACAGTGCCTGTGCTAGAACAGATATTCTTCTTTATTGTCATCATTTGGAGATTTCCAAAAAGGAAGTACTGTAAAACAACATAAAGCAAATTACTGAAAAGTGGTGTATTAGCAATATGGGGCAGGCAGACAGGGAACGAAAGAAAAAAACTTTGAATAATTTAAAAAAACCCTCAACACCTCTAAGTTGCAACACATTTAAAACAAAGGTTTCATCATGACTAATAAATTCATCCCCAGGGCCTTATGTCCTTCCTACCTTTTCCACTTGAGTACTTCTTTATCTCAAATCTTTACTACCAGAGTGAATCCATCAAATGGATAAAACTTTAAGAACAAACATTCGCTTAACTACAAACAAAAATTACCTCACAACCTAGAATCAACTGGCTATGGTTCAAATAAGGTTAGGGATTAAATGGTTATAAGACATTTTATCGGCTCAGCATCTGTAGGTCAAGCAGCTAAGGTGCCAGGCACATACACTAGAGCTGGTGGGTTCAAATCCAGTCAGGCCCGCCAAACAACAATGACAATTACAACCAAAAAAAGACCTTTTATCACATTATTTGTCTATTTTCTCCATTCTCTCTATCTTCTCTTTCTCTATTAAGATGGTAGACTTGATGCAGTGCCTATGGCTCAGTGGGTAGGGCACCAGCCCCATATACCGAGGTTGGCAGGTTCAAACCCAGCCCCAGCCAAACTGCAATTAAAATAGCTGGGCGTTGTGGTGGGCACCTGTGGTCCTGGCTACTTGGGACACTGAGGCAGGAGAATTGCCTAAGCCCAGGAGTTGGAGGTTGCTGTGAGCTGTGTGACGCCACAGCACTCAACTGAGGGCGATAAAGTGAGACTCTGTTTTTCCAAAAAAAAAAAAA
>NW_003852416.1:302015-323664 GCF_000181295.1 Otolemur garnettii
CCACCTTAGGTGTATGTGGCTGGCGCCTTAGCCGCTTGAGCCACAGGCGCCGAGCCCCTTTGTTTAACTTTCAGAGGACTTTTTCTTCTGAGTTTTGCCTAGCCTCATGTTTCTATCTGGTAGTTCTCTCTCCTTAAATTTTAATAATCCTGGGCTGTCTGTTCATGTTTAAAAACAAGTTACTCTAACAAAAAGACTGATATGACAGGACTCTCTCTCCAGTTGTCGTGGGGTTTCTGACTGGTGGACCTCATTAGTCAACTATGGCAAGTTCTTCTAGTAAAAATGTCCAGATGCCACTGACTATGGGTCTTTTCCCCAGCATATTCAGATTCTTATCCCACCTAAACCTGGCTGCCCAGTGCTCTCAGATTCGATGCAGAAAAGGGCTGCACTCAAGTGTGCAGACTTTCATTGAATCCTTGTATTTTCAGTTTCATGCCTCATTCCTTTCCCCATGTATGGAGTCTCACTGATTCTATTTCTGGAGATAGCATTCATCCCATTTCCTTCTAGAATAAAGGAAGGGTGGCTGCTTGACTGAGCCAGATGGACTAGAAGCATGGGTGTTCAACCTTTTTTTCTTTTCTGCTGCAATTGGAAAAATAAGAATTATCTTATGCCACACAATAAGCACACAAACACCAAAGAAAATCGATAAGCAAAGAAAAAGGTCCACAAATACTTTTCATGATATGCGACACCACAGATAAGCAAAAAAAGTCCTCACAAAATCAGCATGTAGCCCCTGGAGACAGGATGGACACTCCTGGACTAGAGGTTGTTTCTTACAGAGACATTCAAACAAAGCCGCTATTCTTTGGTCCCTCTTCACTAGCCCTATCTAGAGTTGGGGTGGGGGCAGTATACAAAGAGCGAGCCTCTCACCAGCGTATTTCTCTACTCTGCTAAGTTACCTGCCATCCTCCATCTACTTTCAATCTTTATACACCAACAATTACACACATCTGCTCCTTCATCAAGATGATGTGAGCATTTCTTGTTCTGTTTTGGGGCAATTTAAGGTGATATGTGCTATCATTTTGAATCAAAGTGATAGTTCTATTTTAGAAACCAGTGCTTTTCTCTCTGAAGACAAGTATTTTATGAATCTTTACTCCTAGAGGACTAATCATCTATTGACAGAACCAATAAGTGAATAATTTTCATCTCTGATTCCAATGCAGATCATCTACTCCAAATACCCACCATAACTATGAATGTTGAATTTATTACTACATACTACATTTTTTCTAGTATAGTTCTGAGATTTTACTGAAAAAGATTTGTCCAAAGCATGTGGATTATACATTCTAAAATTCTAAGTTCTCTGTTAAATTGCCAATAACCTTTCATTCACAAGGCTCTAAGACACTTTCTTACTTAGTAACCAAAATTATAATTTGCAATAAACATGTAACTTTTTAAATTGTTTCTTAGGAATGATAAAAGTATTACAGAGGATTCCGTAAACAGCTATGTTTCATCCTGCTTATACCACATTTTCTTATTGGATACATGTAACTCCTAACATACTGTCTACAGAAGAAATATGCCTTTTGCAGGCAAAAGAAAGCAAAGATCTTTAACAATGATTCTACCCTCAAAAGTATCTTTTTTAATTTTTTCAAATTTTTGTTCTTTTCATCACTAATGTCCATTAACACACTCTGAGAAGATACCGATTCTCTCAGCTCCAATTCTCCAAACTTCTCCACTCTTCAAGTGCCACCCAGTTCTCATGTCCTGTCACCAGATGATTTCTACTGGGAAGTTCCCGCGCTGTGTCAAACTCCTTAAGCAAACATTTCAGCCTATCTAATCAGCTTCCCTAATTCTTCATGTCTTTACTGAAAGCAAACCTGCCAACTACCTCCCTCTCCCACATGTCTAGCCACCAAGTGCCTGCCCTTTCTCTTCTAATGTTTTTCATTTTTCCTTCTTCTCCCATTGCCCACCATCCTAACTCAGGCCCTTACATCAGTCTAGTGGTCCTAAAGCCACTTATTAATCTACCTGCATCAAAACTTTCCTATTCACACAAAAAAACAAACCAACCTCCTCCACCTTCTGTCTTCTAGATGCTCTCTTTCTTGCTTCCCTTTCTCACAATAGAAAATAGTTTAAATGGTTCCTTTCAGTCCACACAATGAACCCCGACTCCTACTGCCTTTACACTCTCCAGCTTCTCATCATCCCCTACAACTTCCCTGAGTGTCAGTTCCAAACAAACCATTTTCTCCTCCCTGACTGCTTCTATCTGTGTGGTCTTCCCGCTTATTCTCCCCAGTGGGAAAGATGATCAGGAGTCTAGCAGTCACCAGCTCAAGTATCTCCTCATCTAGTGTGGCTCCCCTGACTCCTGAGCTCTCCAATAAGGACATGAAGTTCTTAGATTATGTTTCTTTAATAGACTGCACACCCACAATTACCTACTAATTGTGACAAATGCAATGATAATTACCTGGTATTGTATCTGTCTGTGAGCCAACCAGGCTGTGAGATCCTTAAAGGCAGCAACTGCTTCTTGATCGTCTCACAGCCCCAGTGCCAAGCACAATGCCTGGCATGGAATAGGCATCCACTAAACATTTGCTGAACAAGTTAATTCAATACTTTCAACTACTTGTTCCCCCAACTATAAATTTCCCTATTACCCACAAGCTGAACACCAAATCCTTTTTGTTATTTATGTATTTAATATAGAATAGTATGAGACACAAAGTTAAAAATTACCTGAAATCTCTCTAGAGGGGATCATTAAAAATACCAGGATAATGGTTACCTATGGATGGAGGGGGACAACTGTGACTAGATGTGCCACAGAAAAGAGGCTTCAGGGATGGTAGCAGGGGGGCGAAGTTTTGTTTCCTCACCTGTATGATGGTTACAGAGGAAATCCCCTTAGAATAACTCAGTGAGTCACAGGTTGTTTTGTGTGACTTTCTGTGGCTGTTTTCTTTTGCAACACGGTATACTTATATAAGTTTAATCTAAAATAACTAACATAAAATATGGCTCTACTTACCAAAACAGAACTCAGCCTTTGGCCTTAGCTTAGTAGCATCGCTAACCTAATGAGAAAAATAAAGCTGAGTTACCTACCTCTTCATCACTCTCCTGTAACAAATCTTAAATACTGTGTAAACGTCCACATGTATGATTTCCCAATAGACGCATTTAGCAAACAAATCTAAAATTAAACTTTAAATGCAACTGAATAAGAACAGCAAATTAAATATAGGATGTAAATCTCAACTGTAAGATGTAGCAAATGATACTTCCTCTTTTTCTTTAAGCAAACTTGGTTTTTTTCTTTTTCTTTCTTTTTTCTTTTCTTTTTTTTTTTGAGATAGAGCCTCAAGCTGTCCCCCTGGGTAGAGTGCCATGGAGTAGCTCACAGCAACCTCCAACTCCTGGGCTCAAGCAAGTATCCTGCCTCCACCTCCCAAGTTGCTGGGACCACAGGCGCCCGCCACAATGCCTGGCTATTTTTTTTCGGTTGCAGCCGTCATTGTTGTTTGGCAGCCCGGGCTGGATTCGAACCCGCCACCTTAGGTGTATGTGGCTGGTGCCTTAGCCACTTGAGCCACAGGTGCCAAGCCACAAACTTGGTTTTTTTCGAAGAAAATGTGAAAGTTATTTTAGTTTAAAATAATTGTCAAAATATCCTCGATGAACACTCTACAGAAACTAGGAATTCTTCCCAAATAACATATTTCTAAATTAAGTAGGAACAATTTAGAAATTGAACAAGCAAAAATGGTGGTAGACAAGGGAATGACTGTATATTTAAAGCCCTAAAACACAGGCATTTAAATTAATCTGAAAATCAATTAAAGCATTAATCTGTTATGAGAAAACCAAAATGGTACTTGATCCCTTCTTGTACAGGAAAATGCCCCAAGATAATGTGGTCACTTTATTAAATGTAGCACATGGTTCATTACAGAAGGTGAAGTAACGAGATGCACCTGGTTGGTGCTGGCCCTTTAAATAAAGGAGCTCTTGAAAACCTATTCATGATTCTTGCCGTGCTATGGCCCAGTGATGGAACTCGTAATTGTAACATCTGTTTTGTGCCTTCAAAAAGAATTTTCAGTCTGGGGTTCCTCACTGATCCAAACTACAAATTCACAGCTCTGAGTCACACTGAAGACTATCCCAGAAATAAATTTTGGGAAAAAAAGACACATCTAAAGTAGAGTACAAACTGTATAATTCAAACTTAGGAAAGCTAGGCTGGGTATGGTGGCTCACGCCTATACTCCTAGCACTATGGGAGGACAAGGGAGGTAGATGACTTGAGCTCAGGAGTTTGGAGACCAGCCTGAGCAAGAGTGAGACCCTGTCTCTGCTAAAAGTAGAAAAACTGAGGCAAGAGGATCACTTGAGCCCAGGAATTTGAGGTTGCTGTGAGCTATGATGCCACAGCACTCTACCGGGGGTGACGAAATGAGACTTTGTCTCAAAAAAAAAAAAAAAAAACTTAGGAAAGCTTAGGACAGAGATGAAAGTTAACAGAACTGCACAGAAACAAGGTTGTGTATTTTCAAAGAGGAGCAATGAAGGCGGGAAAAGCAGCCGGCCAGTCACCCTGCCTACTTTACTCAGTTAATGCTTTATTTTGAAAAATAGTTCTCATTTTTTGGAAAAAGAACAGGCAAGAAACAATTGGAAAGATATAGGCAAATGAGCACTGTCTCCCTCAACTGCATATTCCAACAAAATAGGACTTCCCACATCATTCTGTTGAGAGTAAAAACTGCTTGGCAATGCATTTATGTTATATAAGAGATGTAATCCAGCAATGAGGCAATGAGCAAACGGGGGCTCTGAAATTTGTTTTACAATGGAATTCTTATGCTTCCTAATAATCTCTACAGAATTTAAGCTGCATGCAACTCTGAAGTATTTTATAAATGTCTGAATTTACAGGAATACTTCAGGTATACTTAAACAATATTTGCATAGTAAGTTTACATAGTATGACTTTAGAAGAAAATGTTTCCTTTTAAATATCTAAGTATTTTCCAGCCTACTTTTTGGGGGGTGGAAGAGTTAATGAGAATGAATAGCTCTATGTAATACAGATAATAAACTATCTTATTTAAAAAAAAAATCTGTCTTTAAACAGAGGTATAGATGTAAATTACCTATTCAAAATTCTGTTGAAGTGATCCATCCTTCCCAACAGATCCCAGTATACGCATAGTAATACACGTTCCTTAGTAACACTGTGTTGCAACCTATGGATCTCATATTTTAAGTCATCAAAAAAGTTCTATGGTTTCTGTGTAAAACACAAAAATCCCCACTGGGCAAGCACCTCAGCATCTCTAGTTCAGTTCCCAAAACACTATTAGAAGAAAATAAGGGGAATAAAAGCTACTTGACCAATATAAAACTCTGTAAGTTCTTGAAAATAAAAAATAAATAGTAGAGCAAAATACCAGAAAAACAATCAACAAGAAAATGTAATTTAGTAATAACAAAGTGAAAAGAGGGAAAAATTATCCTTTCAACATGAAAATACATTTTCCTCAAAACAAAACATTAAGAAATATAAGGTCAAAGACAATGGAATTTAAAAGTTACAGTCTAAATAAACATAATACCAACTTAGAAAATTCTCCAGACTTTCTCAAGGTAAAACCTAATTGCTAACTGATTTCTCTCTTTCTGATATTCAGATGTCTGACCATAAACAAGTTGATGTTGGGTGGCGCCCGTAGCTCAGTGTGTCGGGCACCGGCCACATACACCAGGGCTAGCAGGTTCAAACCCAGCCCGGGCCAGCTAAAACAATAATGACAACTGCAACAACAACAACAAAAAGCCAAGCGTTGTGGTGGGCACCTGTAGTCCCAGCTACTTGGGAGATTGAGGCAAGAGAATTGATTAAGCCCAAGAGTTTGAGGTTGCTGTGAGCTATGAAGCCACAGCACTCTACCGAGGGCAACAGCCTGAGACTCTGTCTCAAAAAAAAAAAGTTGATGTTAACTTTTGCAATTTGCCATATCCTATATGTCAAATTCATATTCTTCCTAATTTTACTAATTTTATCAATTTAAAGAACTTCCTAATTACACACAGTAATCAGGTACTGTCTTAATGTATGAGCCTGAATACCACTGTTAAATAAGGCATCAGTAACTGCTACTCCCAGTCATACTCTCACTCAGAAGGACTTTAATTCACAAATGATTATGAGACAATGTATAAGGACTACCTTTGAAATGTAGGTAAGCTTAATGGCTCCAACACGTGATGATCCAGAAGGTAGGTTCTGGAAACAAATTATTAATATATAATTAATGTCCAACATGGCAAAATTCACTTTAATAATATAATGTTCCACATATACTAAAAAAAGAAATTAGATTTTTTAATATTGCATTTTACAAATCAACTTTTTTCAGTTCAGTTCAAATACTTACTAGGTCTGAAATCAAATTGACAACTTGGATAACAAAACTGGATCCTACTCTGTACTATCATAATGCATTCTAGGACTGAACAGCTATTTTTATTATTGTAGCTAAACTAATAATCTTTTAATGAGCTTACAAAGCCATCAACAAGATGAGATTCTGTTCCTAAAAGCAATGGGAAAATATTTAGAGAAATAAAACAAATATAATTTAGAGAGTTTAAAAGACCACATATATTAAACTTTGTTCTATTAAAATTTTTTATCAAATATATCTCTTGAAAAATGGATTGGATTTCCCACTTAAATAGTTTAGTTTTTGTAATATCATATTTAATCTACACTGATACCTTTTTCTAAAAAATTACTGATTCTCTTTAAATCACATACAGGGAATGTACTTATTGGTACTCACACAAAATACTTTCATTCTTCCCTTAAGTTTTGGATGTGGTCTGTGTCATAAAACACATAAGGATAAAGAATTACAAAGGGAGAGAATTATTTCTGGCTGAAGCTATGAGGAAAGACTCTGAAGGAATGAATAACACTTAAGCTGCACTTTAAAAGAAAATATTGGAAACACAAAAAAACAGGACAGAGAATATTCCAGGCAGAGAAAACAAACTACAACAAGCAGCTGAGGATACAGAGAAGCTCTGTACTACAGTGGGTAAGAGGCTGTGCTGAGCTGTACAGGACGGTGGCACAAAGGGAGGATCTGAGAACTTGAACTGCAAAGATAATCAAAGAGGACCTAAATAAAAAATAAAGCAGCAAGGAATTTATACTGTAGAGAATCTGAAGCCAATGAAGAAAGCGTGTGAGCAGACCTGTAATCAAAATTATGCTTTAATTAATATATCATGTAATATAATAAGCTGAATTGATTATGCAGGGGGATGATAGAGGTAGGAAAAACACATAAAAGAACCCTGGAAACAGGGTCAAAGAATATATGAGATATATTGAAATATAAGGAATGACTCATAGAAGATTTCAAAAGTAAAAGTAAAACATTCTTGATTTTGAAAATTACCTCCACTGGAGATTAAATAGGATTAACTTGTTAACTGACTTTATAATAATATATACCTTTAAAAAAAAGTCTATGGTCTTATCTTAATGAATGGTTAGGAGTGGCCCTTCTCAGACTGCTATGAGCTTACTATAAGACTGAACTATATTAAATTGCCATTTTTAAGTAATTCAAACTATTGGTACATTGGTAATTTCATATGGTTCAACCTAACATAATAATCTTAGCAAGACATTTCACTGAAGTTTTCATGAAGAGATAGGTCTTGATTATTACATTTAAAAGTGACATAAAATTGGTAATGTCTAATACATTGGTTAGCAGAATCAAAATTTTAAAAGAAACTAAGTTGAAAAGAAGAGATAAAAAATTAATAAGAATGAACTGAAAAGATAAATTTAAAATTCTGTAATACGTCTAGGAAAAACAATGCATTAATTACAACATAGAGCTGTGGCTTTAACAAAGTTCATGTGAAAAAGACCTAGCTGAGCACAAACCTTAATACTCCTCTTGCTACAGCCAAAGCAAACTATTCTCCAGTACACCACATGCTTTCTTGCTTTGGTTTCTTTGCCCACGTTATTTTTTTTTCACAACTAGGTTACAATACTTCCATTTGTTAGGTAGAGTCCCTCTTGTAGTTGTGTCCTACACCCAAAAGGTGTGCCACATACCCCTGCATTGTGCCCATTAAGTGGAAACACACCAATCTCTTCCCCTCCTTCCCTCTCTCATTCCCCCTCCCCATAACTTGAATTGAATTGAATTTTTCTTCTCTATGGGTGTGTATTAAACCCCGTCTACTGGCTTTTATTAGTATTGAGTACGATGGCTATCTGCTTTGCCATTCTTGTGATACTTTACTAAGAAGAATGTGTTTTGACTCCATCCGGTTAATACAAAAGATGTAAAGTCTCCATCTTTTTAATGGCTGAATAGTATTCCATGGTATACATATATTACAGTGTGTTAATCCATTCCTGGGTTGATGGGCATTTAGGTTGTTTCCACATCTTGGCGATTGTAACCTGAGGTGCAATAAACAATCTAGTGCAAATGTCCTTATTATAGAATAATTTTTGTCCTTCTGGGTAGATGCCTAGTAATGGGATTGTAGGATCAAATGAGAGGTCTAATATGAGTTATTTGAGGATTCTCCATACTTCAAGAGGTGGTATTAGTTTGCAATCCTACCAATAGTGTAAAAGTGTTCCCCTCTCTCCACATCTGCACCAGCATCTGCAACTTTGGGACTTTGAGATGAGGGCTATTCTGGGGGTAGGTGATATCTCAGGGTGGTTTTGATTTGCATTTCACTGACAATTAGAGATGATGAGCATTTTTGTTTGTTAGCCATTCATCTCTCTTCCTCAGAGAAGATTCTGTTCATGTCTTTTGTCCAGTGATAGATGGGATTGTTTGCTTTTTTTTGTTGATTACCCACACTTCTCCACTCTTAGCCAAAAATCACAGGTAACCTAGGTCAATTTCAAATGTTACCACTTTCATGAAGACTTCAACACCCTCTACTTGCTATAAATACAACCTTCCTCTCGATTCTAAGGTCGTATTTCATTCAAGGTAATAAATACATCCTGTTTTGAACTTATCCTCTTCTTTTAGCTCTGTTAATTTGGAAGGACAAGTAAAAGAAGGAATTATAAGAAGAATCTATTCTGCATGAAAATAAAAAAACAAGGAGTTTTAAGTAAAATTTAGGCAAAACCATTTATAAATCCATCAGACCTTTTGAAGAGAAAGAGTCAAATCAGGGAGAACAGTTCAACACAGATAGAACTACACAGTTGCCTACAAGGGTGAGGAGAATCAGGAATGGGAATCCAGTCAATAGTAATTGGGGGGGGTCAAAGAGGATGGCATTTCTACTTTGGGAAATGGAGTTTTCAAGGGGATAGTACCCTAGATAAAGAGAAATAGGAGAAATATGATTTATATTAAAAAAGAAAAAGGTAAACACGAACTTCGGCTTGTCTGTTGTTTCTCCCACAGACTCTCATCAAGTAAGGAAAGGTAATAATCATATAGTTGCATAGCCAGATGGCTATCACCCAAGAAAGCTGGTTACACCCAGAGATAAGAGAAAAGTAGGACATCAATAAGCTCTATAAGGATAGTGATAGAAAACAGACAGTTCCCATCAAAAAGAAAGTATTATATAAAGTCAGCACTCAAATAATATAAACTGAATTAACATGCAAAAATTATCCTCTAGAATTTGAAAGGCTACTTGTGTGTAAAAGACTAAAATTTACTTTAAGAGAATCAGAGGGCAAAAGGAGAGTTAATGGGTAGAAAATATAAGGAATTACATTTTGGGTTGCAGAAAAAAATTCTAATTGAAGCTGTCTCCAGTATAATACTTTTTAGTAACAAGTAGTTCAAATAGCTAAAATAAAGACATGGATGGATGGGTTTCTCACATTAAGAGGTTGAATTAATACAAAATTCCCTTATAACTCAAATTCTACATAAAGAAATATACACATATTAGCACATATGTTTCTTATCTAATCTAAAATCAGTAGTCAGTAGTAAAGAACACCAGAGTAGTTACCAGGAGATCTGGTCTCTGGTCTGCGGAATGGAAGAAAAGTCTCTGCTCTTCCCCAGACTTTCCATTTCGCACCCAACAAGAAGTCTACTGACAAAATCAGCTTAGAAGTTCCCTAGGAATTCATCCCTTGCTTTGGACATACTTCCTGGCAACATGTATGTCCATTTTTAAATTTTATCCAGTTTTTACTTGAAGACAAAGAGTTCTAGGGGTTCAGAAAGTTTAAAACTATTTTACTGATGATCTTTAATCTTAGGCCTCTTATAGATCTTAAAATGGAGACTCTAGGTTTTAATTTGTGACATTTACCCCAAAGATTTGCAAGGCAACAATAAAATCAAAATGCATTGGATTTTCACAGGCGGCATTACAATGACTGGCAATCAAGGCTGACACAGCAAGATGGACGTGCACTAGAGTATGAAGTAGGTATTTATTAAAAGACAGTAGTCTCTATCCTAGATACAGCATCTTAAATTTAAACGAGTTAAGCACTGTCTACCAAAGAGAGCATTTTTCTTTCAAGAAGAGAAAAACATATGCAAAAGCATAATTTTATTTTAACCAAATAAATTTAGTTTCACCTTCTGAAATTCTAACAAAACAATAGGAATCAGAGGTGCAGGGCAGGAGAGTAGAGCTGGTGGAAATAAATCTAAACATACACTATTGAAGAAGACAAATTCTAAAACCTGTTAGTATGTTAAGCACTGAAATAAATAAAACTTTTCTATGCTTTTGATTTTACAAACCTGTGGATTATCCATGTACCACACAAAACTGTCTTCTCTGGTATCCAGTATGAAGTACCTTCGAAGAAATTTCCCACTGTTTTCATTTTCTTCAATGTCTAGGAAACCACAAATGCGATTCTGACGATCCACATAAGGCATTTCTGGGCTTGAACATTACACTGTAAAATAAAAACAATAATGCAAGCTTCCTATGGGGAAAAAAATATTTCTCTGTGGACTGCACGTATAAAATACACCATGGTATGTACATATACAATCTGTTCAACAAGGAGCCTACCTTTCAGCATTAAATGGGGCCAATTAATATGACCACACACCAACACATCAAGCCATATGCAAAAGTCACTTTTGAATTAAGCTATTTGTTCACATTGATAGAAACAAAGGAGAGATACTCGCCTCACTGAATAATTTACTTTCTTTTTCCCTAAAATAAACCCAGATGAGCCAAAAACTTAGCCATCCACACTTCAATTTCCTCATTTACAAATTGAGATAATCTACCCTTTAGATTTAGAATACTTTAAAATTCACAAAACAACAACAATAGTTAATATCTGTTGAGCCCTTTGTTAGGCTCTGTGCAAGGTCTTTCTCCACGCATTACCTCTTTTACCTCCAAAATGATCTTATGAAGCATCATCATCTCCATCACACAGATAAGGAACTGAACACTGAGAGGGAAAATGACTTTCCAAAATTACAGAAATAGTGAGTGAAGAATCAAAGCCTGTACCCAGGTTCTTGGCCTGTACATCTCACCACCATTCCATCCCTCTAAAATCCTTTGAACTATTAAAACTAATATGAAATGAGATAAACTTAGCTCACATAATGGAAAGAGAGATAAGCAGGTATGATATACTTCCCAAACAGAAGACAGAAACATCACCTATGAAGTGAACATATAACAAAAAAAAAAATTTTTTGGCCAAACTTTGATCAAGTCACTAGGACACCCCCATATCCAAATACCAATTTGCAGGAACTGTACAACACAGGAACATATTAAACTACACCACCACAAGAATTTAATCAACAAATGCAAGCTAGACTGCAGAAAACAGAAGGACAAACAACTCAATTTCTTTAGCAAATAAATTATTATAAGGAAAAAAAGAAAAAGATCAAAATAGACTTAATTAAAAGGCATAGCATATTCTGCTTCTAAAACACTTAAACTTCTGTTGTATTTACTAGAGTTAAAAACCATAACCTGGGAATAAAAGAGTATTTTCCAACCCTCTTTTCTGTAGATATGTGATTTCTTCATGATGTAATAGTCCAAATCTGCTGTTCCTATTCTGGTACTTCTATAGGTGGTCCCATCACATCTTTTGGCAGTATGAATTTATGTAACTAGGACTTCATTTAGAGGTTCAAGATAAATTTAACTCATGGTGAAAGTTCAATTACAATGCACCCTGACGTATATCTATATCACTGTTCCGTATGCAGTCAGAGAAATGACGAAACATACCAAAAACTTTAAAAATAAAACCATCTGTTAAGTTTGCATGTGCATGTTGTTGGTAGATGAAATAAAGTCTTTAATAAATTTACTCAAAGTTTTGAAAAATTTCTAAAGTGTAATCAAAGCTTAAAAAATCAATACATCATACTAGCATATACTACAGGTAAAAACTATCAACTTGTGCAGTACTGCCATGAGGACATAGAACAATGAAAAAGAATTGGAACAAACCTATACGTCCATGGTCAATTTTCAAGAAGGATGCTAACACTATTCAATGCAAACAGAATAGCCTCTTCAACAAATAGTGCTGGTACAACTGGATAGCCACGTGTAGAAGAATGATGCCTGACCTCTACTTCACACCATATATAAAAATTAGGTCAAAATATATGAATAATCTCAATATAAGGGCTAAAGCCATAAAACTTTTAGAAGAAAACATAGGGATAAATCTTAACCTTGGATTTGGCAGTAAGTTCTTAGACATAACACCAAAAGCATGAACAAAAAAATAATTTTGACTTCATCAAAATTAAAAAATTTGTTTATCAAAGAACATCAAAAACATCAAAAGACAACTTATAAGATGGAAGAAAATATTTGCAAATGATACATCTCATGAAGATCTCACATTTAGAATATATAAATGTTACAACAACAAAACAACAACCCAGTTTTAAAACGAGCAAAAGACCTGAAGAGAAATTTTGCCAAAGAAGATATATAAATGACCAAAAAGAACTTAAAAAGACGCTCAATGTCATTAGTCATTAGGGAAATGCAAAGCAAAACCACAAGGAGATATCACTTCACACCCACTAGCATGACTATAATTAAAAGATAGGAAAATAGTAAGTGTTGGCAAGGACATGGAGAAATTGGAACCCTCCTACATTGCTGGTAGCAATGTAAAACAGTTCAACAGCTGTGTAAAACAGTTTGGCAGGTTTTTAAAAACTAAACACAGAACTACCATATGACCCAGCAATTCCAGTCCTATCTCATTTTATAGCACTTCTCTTTATTATGCTTCACAAACACTGCTATTTTTAACAACTTAAAAGTTTGTGGCACCCCTGAGTTGAGCATATCTATTGGTGCTATTTTTTTCTAATAGCATATGCTTTCTTTGTGTCTCTGGGTCACATTTTGATAACTCTCACCATATTTCAAATTTTCCATTATTATTACATCTGTTATGGTCATCTGTGATCTTCAATTTTACTACTGGAATTGTTTTGGAACACCATGAACCATGCTGACACAAGACAGTCAAAATCAATAACTGTATGTTTTCTCACCACTACTGATTACTGTTCCCCTCAACTTTCTCTCTCCTTGGGCTTTACTATTGCTTGAAACATAATATTGAAATTAGAATAATTAGTAACCTTACAATGACCTCTAAACGTTCAAGTGAAAGGAAGAGTCTATGTCTCTCACTTCAAACAAAAAGCTAGACACGATTAAGCTTAGTAAGAAAGGCATGTTAAAAGCCAAGACAGGCCAATTTTTTGACATGTCAAATGCCAAGACAGGCCAATTTTTTTTCTGAGCAGGCAATCATAACAGTGAGCTTAAAATATTTAGCAAAACTGGGTCTCTTGCACCAAACAGTTAACCAAGTTGTAAACGTCAAGGAAAAGTTCTTGAAGGAAATTAAAAGAGCTGCTCCAGTGAACGAACACACAAATGATAAGAAATAGAAACAGCTTTAATGCTGATATGGAGAAAGTTTTAGCGGTCTGGATAGAAAAAGATCAAACCAGACACAATATTCTCTTAAACCAAAGCCTAATCCAGAGCAAAACCCTAACCCTCTTCAATTCTTTGAAGGCCGAGAGAAGTAAGAAGCTGTAGAAGTTGAAAGCTAGCAAGAGTTTGGTTCAGGAGGCTTAAGGAAAGAAGCTACGTCCATAACACAAAAGTGCAAGGTTACCCAGATGATCTAGCTAAGATGAAGGTGACTATCCTAATGAAGAGATTTTCAGTGTAGCTGAAATAGTCTTCTACTGGAATAATATGCTATGTAGGAGCTAAAGAGGGAAGTCAAGGCCTGGCTTCAAGGCTCCAAAGGACAGGCTGGCTCTCTTGTTGGGGCTAACACAGCTGGTGACTTGAAGTCGAGCCAATGTTTATTTACTATTCTAAAAATCCTAAGGCCCATAAAAATGACACTAAATCTACTCTGCCTGTGCTCTCTACATGGAACAATAAAGCCTGTAATGATAGCATAACTGCTTATAGCACAATTTACTAAATATTTTAAGCCCACTGTTATGATCGCCTGCTCAGAAAAAAAAAATTCCTTCCAAAATAATACTGCTCATGACAATGTACCTGGTCATCCAACAGCTCCGATGGTGATTTAAAAGGATATTGATGCTGTTTTCCTGCCTGCTAAGACAACATCCATTCTGTAGCCCAGGGGTCAAAGAGTAATTTTGATTTTCAAGTCTTACTATTTCAGAAATACATTGTTCATAAGGCTATGGCTGCCATAGATAGGGATTCCTCTGATGGATTTGGGCAAAGTAAACTGAAAAGCACCTAGAAAGAATTCACCATTCTAGATGTCATTAACAATAGTTGTGATTCGTGAGAAGAGGTCAAAAAATCAACATTAACTAGAACTTGGAAGAAGCTGATTCCAATGCTCATGGATGACTTTTAAGGGATCTAAGACTTCATAACTAATTGAAGTAACTGCAGATGTGGTAGAAACAGCAAAAGAAGTGAAATTAGAAATGTTGCTCAAAGAGGTAAGGGCGCTGAATTGCTGAAATCTCATGATAAAACTTACACAATGAAGAGTTGCTTTTTATGCATAAAGAAAGCGCTTTCTTAGCTTCTTAGAACAGAACCTATTCAAAGTGAAGGTGCTGCAAACATGGCTGAAATGACAAGAAACTTAGACTATTACGTAAACTAAGGGATAGAGCAGCAGCAGGGTGTGAGAGGGTTAGCTCCACTTTTCAAAGAAGTTCTACTGTGGGCACAAAGCTATCAAAAAGCATCTCATGCAACAGAGAAATGTTTCCTGCTGAAGAGTCAATCAATGCAGCCAACTTCATTCTTGTTTTACTGTAAGAAACTGCCCAAACTTCAGCAACCACAACCCTGATTAGTCAGCACCATCAACACCAAGGCAAGATCCTCCACTAGCAAAAAGATTACAATTGGCTGATGATTTTTAGTATTTTTTAGCAATAAAGTATTTTTTAGACATAATATTATAATACATTTAATAGACTAGAGTATATTGTAAACATAAATTTTATATGTACTAGGAAACCGAAAAACATTTGTATGACTCATTTCATTGCAAAATTTGCTTTATGGCAGTGGTCTGGAACTGACCTTATAATGCCTCCAAGGTATGCCTATGTATACGCAGATTTGAAAACAGGTACTTAAGCAAACCCTTATATGTGAATGTTCATAGCAGCACTATTCACAAATAGCCAAAAAGTGGAAACAAGCCAAACATCCACCAATTGGTGAATGGACAGATCAGATGTGGTATATAAATACAACGAAATAGTTTTCAGACATAAAAAGGAATTAAGTACAATACATGCTACAATCTGGATGAACCTCAAAAACTGTACGTGAAATTACAGTACGTGAAATTATGGTATGTGAAAGAAGCCAGCAACAAAAAAGCACATATTTTATGAATCTATTATTTTTTTGTTTGTTTGACACAGAATCTCACTTGACTCAAGTGATCCTATTTCCTCAGCCTCCCAAGGAGCTGGGACTATAGGTGCCTACCACAATGCCCCGCTATTTCTAGAGGCAGAATCTCACTGTTGCTCAGGTTGGTCTCAAACTCCTGAGCTCAGGCGATCCACCACCTGGGCCTCCCAGACTGCGACCTAGGATTACAGGTGTGAATCACCACATCTGGCTGAATCCGTTTATATCAAAGATCCAGAACAGATAAACTGAGAGACAGAAAGCAGAATGGTGGTTGTCAGAGGCTGGGGGAGGGGGAAATGGGGAAGGGCTGCTTACTAGGTAATGAAACTATCTTGACACCAGATACAGGTGATGGTTGCACAATACTGTAAATACATTAAAAGTCACTAACTCGTACACAATAAAATGACTAATCTTATGTCAACTTGTCACTTTGCTTGAATAAAATTAAAAGCTGTTTTAATGTTACTAGACAATTTCTACAATGATTGCCCCAAATGCATTTATTTTACTTCTTAGTTTTAAATTATCTAACTGAAAAACTCATTTCTTTGGACTGCTTTGTCTAGAAGCTGGCTACCATATAGGAAATTTGACTACTTGAGAGTGCTCTGTTACGTAGAAAGCCAACTTGTCCCACCAAGAATCTGTGTGGAGAGAGATGGCCAGGCCATGCCCAGCTGCCCCAGCCATCACAGTAGAGTGAGTACACAGGCTATCTTGACCATGCAGCCCAGCCAACCATGAGTGATCCTCGTCCTAGCTGCCATCTGACTACAACTGCATGAGAGACTCCAAAAGAGAACTGCCCAGATGAGCCCAGTTAACCCATAGAATAGGGAGAGATAATAAATTGTTCCTTTATGCCACTGAAAAATCCTCAGGCATATACCATATAAATACTATATCTAAATCATTTAAGGAATTATATGAACAAACATATTCTGAATTTTTGCTGGTTTTTGATGCTGTAGAATTATCACCTGGATAGCTATTTAAAAATTCGAACAATATACTTTTAAATAAAACATGAGTAAAAGAAGAAATCAAGAGAAAAATTTGGAAGCATTTAAAACTAAATACAAAAATGAGGCTCAGCACCCCATGGCTCAGTGGTTAGGGTGCTGGCCATGTGCACCAAGGGTGGTGGGGGGTAGAACCCAGCCCAGGCCTGCTAAACAGTGACAACAACAACAACAAATACACAGGCATTGTGGCAGGCACCTGTAGTCCCAGCTACTTGGGAGGCTAAGGCAAGAGAATAGCTTAAGCCCAAGCTCCTTGAGGCTAAGGCAAGAGAATAGCTTAAGCCCAAGAGATTGAGGTTGCTGTGAGTTGTGATGTCACAGCACTCTATTGAGGGTGACAAAGTGAGACTCTGTCTCAAAAAAAAAAAAAAAGAAATGAAAAAAGTCAAAATTTGTGAAGTATAGCTAAAGAGGTTTTCAAAGGAAAATACATCAGTTTAAAATGCTTTTAAAGCCCTTAAAGTGCTACCTTAAAAAGCTAGAAAAGGAAAAGTAATCTCAAAGTAAAACAGAAGTATTAGCAATTAATGAAATAGAAAATAAGCAATGAAGAAATTAATCAAAAGTAGGTTCTTTTGAAAAGATGAACAAAATAGGTTAAGTTGGCTCGGGGCCTGTGGCTCAAGTGGCTAAGGCGCCAGCCACATACACCTAAGGTGGTGGGTTTGAATCCAGCCCAGGCCCGCCAAACAACGACGGCTGCAACCAAAAAATAGCTGGGCGTTGTGGCGGGCGCCTGTGGTCCCAGCTACTTGGGAGGCTGAGGCAGGAGATTCGCTTGAGCTCAGGAGTTGGAGGTTGCTGTGAGCTGTGACGCCACAGCCCTCTACCCAGGGGGACAGCTTGAGGCTCTGTCTCAAAAAAAACAAAAAAAAAGAAATAGGTAAGTTTATAGCTATGTGAACCAACTAATAGACAGAAAACAAACCACCATATTAGGAAGTACAAAGAGGCTATCACTACATCCTACAGATATCATGTGGGTAATAAGAGTATCATGAACAACCTTATGCAACCACATTTGCCAACTGATTGAAAAATACAACTTTAAAAAAACTGACACAAGATGAAAAAGAAAATCTAAATTGCCTTATATATATTAAATAAATTGAATTCATTACTAACACCTTCCCCCAAAGAAAAGTCCAAGCCCAGAATGGTTCACATGTGCATTCTATCACTTAAGAAATAATAATCTTTAACAACTTCTTGCAGTAAACAGGAGGAAAGAACAGCTTCTAACTTGTTTTATGACACAAACCAAATATCAAAATCTAACAAAGATATTATAAAAATGAAAATGACAGACCAGTATCCCTCATGAACATGGAAAAGAAAAGTTTCTAACAATATTAGCAAATCAAATCCAACTACGGGTAAAAAGGATAGTATATCACAATTAATTAAGATTTATACAAGGAACTCCAGGTGTGTTTTAACATTTGAAAATCACTATAATTTTAAACATTAAGAGAAGAAAATCCATACAATTTTCCAATGTGTGCAGAAGCATTTATATTAATAAAATGCAACACCCATTTGTGATAAAAACACCCATTTGTGTCAGTAAACAAGGACTAGAAAAGAACTTAATGCTATAAAGGACATCTATGAAAAACACACAGCTTCAACATACTTGGTAAAAAAATCAAATTGCTTCCCCCCAAATTCAGGAAAAAGGAAGATGACTGACTACTTCTATTTAACACTGCACTGGCCATTGCAATAGGCTGAGAAAAAAAACGGATAAAGATCAGAAAGGAAGAAGTAAAACTCCCTGTACTTGCAGGTAAAATGATTATTTACATAGAAAATCCTGAAGGTCTACAAAATGATCAAAAGTAATAAGTAAATTTAGGAAAAAAAATGTGAATTCAGAAAGGTCACAAAAACCTACTTATTTTTATAAACTAGCTGCAAACAATGGAAAGTGGAATTTTAAAAATTATATTTAGAATAGCATCACAAAACATAAAATATACTGAAGTAAATATAATGACATGCACAGGACCTCCATATTGACAACACCACATTGCAAACAGAAATTAAAAGACCAAAGTAAATGAAGAGTTATACAATGTTCATGGATTGAAACGCTTCAAATTAAATAAAAATCAAGATAAATTAGACTTTAAAAAATTAAAATGTTGATTCTCCCTAATTGACAACTTAAACCAATCAAAGTTCTAGCAGGACATTTTGTAAAACGTTTACAAGTCCTCCATACTATATATTGAAATGCAAATAACCTAGAAAAGCCAAATCTGCTTTCCCAAAGAACAAAGTAAGAAGACTAACTCCATTTGGCTTCAAGACTTCCAATAAAGCTATTCTAATAAAGACATTGTAGGATTAGTGAAAAGGTAGACATAAACCAATGAAGCAGAATAGCATCCAGAAACAGGCTCAGACATACACTGTCAGCTGATTTTTACCAAAGTTGCCAAGACAATTCCATAGGGAAAATACAGTCTTTTTAGCAAATGGTGCTAGACTAATTGACTACCTATGTGGAAAAAAATGACTAAGTGAATCATAGACCTCATATAAAAGGTAAAACAATAACACTCCTAGAAGAAAATATAGAATAAAGTCTTCATGGCGTTGGGGACAAAGATTTCTAAGACAAGACACAAAAAGCCTGAACTATATAAAAATATAGTTGATATGTTGAACTTAATTAGAATTAAAATTAAAAACATCTGCTCTTCAAAAGACACCATAAAGAATTGAAGATAAGCCACCAAATGAAGAGAAAAATACTCATTATACATGTATCTATAAAACAACTGATATCCAAGAACAGGCAGGTAATTACTATAATTCAGTAATAAGACCAGCTGTGGTGGCTCACACCTGTAATCCTAGCACTTTGGGAGGCACAGATTTCAAGACCAGCCTGAATAAGAGAGAGACCCCCATCTCTACAAAAAAATAGAAAAATCAGCTGGGAATAGTGGTACACATATGTAGTTCTAGCTACAGGAGGCTGAGATAAGAGGGTCACTTGAGCCCAGAAATCTGAGGTTGAAGTGAGCTATGATGATGCCCCTTACTCTAGTCTGAGTGACAGAGCCACTGTCTCTCTCTCACACACACACACACAAAAGACAACCAAATAGGTAAATGTGCAAAAACTTGGCACAGACAAGTTGACAAAGAAGATGTACAAATAGTAAATAAGCACACAAAAAGACTCTCATCATTAGGAAAGTACCGCAAATAAAAACCATTAAGATACTACAACATATCTACAAAACAAGAACAAAAAACAACTTGACAATACCAAATGCTGTCAGAAGACATGGAACCAGTGAAATCTCAGACATTTTGGGTGCAAATGCGAAATGATACAGCAACTTGGAAAAACAGTTTGGCAGTTTCTTACAGTTAAACATACCCTTACAGTACAACCCAGCAATTCCACACTTAGGTATTTATCCAAGTGAATTGAAGGCTTCTGTTAACTCACAATCCTAGATGCAAATGTTTATAGCAGTATTATTCATAATTATGTGAAAGTAGGAAAAACCCAGAAATAACCAAAATGTCCTTCAACTGGGGAATGAACAAACAAACTGTAGTACATCCAGTACAATAAAATACTACTTGGCAATACAAAGAACAAACTACTGATACCACATAACACTGATCATCTCAAATGTACTTTGCTAGGTGAACGAAGCCAGACCAACAATGTCATAGTGCAGCAGTTCTCAACCTTCCTAATGCTGCAACCCTTTGATACAGTTCCTTATGCTGTGGTGACCCACAACCATAAAATTATTTTTGCTGCTACTTCATAACTGTAATTTTGCTACCGTTATGAATCATGATGTAAATATCTGATATGCAGGTTGGTCTTAGGTTACCCCTGTGAAAGGGTTGTTTGACCCCCAAAGGGGTCACGACCCACAGGTTGAGAACCACTGCCATGGGGACAGAGAAAAGATAGTGAAGGCAAGAGTTAACTTCAAAAGGTCACTTTTGGGTTGATAAAATTGTTCTCTATCTTGATTGTGGTGGGACACCTGACTATGCATTTGTTAAAACTATAAGACTACATACCACAAAGAGTGAACTTAACTACATGCAAAAAAAAAGAAAAATTTACAGTAACAGATCAGGGTTTCTAGGGCTTGGGATGAGGAAAGGATTAATTACAAATAAACATGAGGGAATTGCTTTTTGTGCCTGTAATTGTACAATTTGACTGTGATGGTGGTTACATAACCATACACAGTTTAAAAAGAAGATAACCATACAGACTCAACAAAAGAGCTCAAATGAAACAGATGGACAAAACCAAAAGTCATCAAAGATGTGGAGCATCCAGAATTCCTGACAGGAAGGTAAAATGATATGACCACTTTGGGGAAAGTTCTGGCAATAGAACCAATACCATACCTACCCTATGACCCTATGACCCAACCACTATACCTACCCTATGACCCTGTGATCCAACCACTACACCTACCCTATGACCCTGTGATCCAACCACTACACCTACCCTATGACCCTACGACCCAACCACGACACCCACCCTATGACCCTGTGATCCAACCACTACACCTACCCTATGACCCTATGACCCAACCACTACACCTACCCTATGACCCAACCACTACATCCAC
>NW_003852416.1:323684-332528 GCF_000181295.1 Otolemur garnettii
ACCCAACCACTACATCCACCCTATGACCCTGTGATCCAACCACTACACCTACCCTATGACCCTATGACCCAACCACTACACCTACCCTATGACCCTGTGATCCAACCACTACACCTACCCTATGACCCAACCACTACATTCCTAAGTATTTATACCCAAGAGAAATGAAAACACACGTGCACACAAAGAGTGACAAATGTTTATAGCAGCATTATTCATAAGACCCAAACTGGAAGCAAGCCAAATGTCCACCAACAGATGAACAGATAAATAGGGCAGCACCTATAGCTCAGTGAGTAGGGCACCGGCCCCATATACCAAGGTGGTGGGTTCAAACTCAGTCCCAGCAAAACTGCAACAACAACAACAACAAATAGCCAGGTGTTGTGATGGGCACCTGTCATCCCAGCTACTCGGGAGGCTGAGGCAAGAGAATTGCCTAAGCCCAAGAGCTGGAGGTTGCTGTGAGCTGTGACGTCACCACACTCTACCAAGGGCAACAAAGTGAGACTCTGTCTCTTCAAAAAAAAAAGGGTGGCAGCTGTGGCTTAAAGGAGTAGGGCACTGACCCCATATACGGGAGGTGGTGGGTTCAAACCCAGCCTGAACAAAAAAAAAAAAAAAAAAAAAAAAAACAGAAAATAAAATGTGATACATCTATAAAATAAAAATATTATCCTGTATTAAAAAGTGTTGATACATGCAATATGGATGAATCTCAAAATAATCATACTAAATAAAAAGCCAAACATGAAAAGCAACAGACTGCATAAGTCTATTTCTAAAAAATTTTTAAAAATGCAAACCAATCTATAGGGATAGAATGCACATCAGCAACTGCCTGGGGCTGGGAGTGAAGAAAAGGACGGACTCTAACTGACATGAGAACACTTCTCATTTCTCATATAGAAATAAATGGTATCTTGATTGCTGACATGGTCAAAACTCATCAAATTGTACATTTTAAATGAACACAGCTTACTGTATGTATCTTTAAAAAGAATCCAGTAGCAATAAAAAAAATCACTTTAAATGACTATAAATTTATTTAAAAGCTGTGCAAAGTAAAAGCCACTAGAAAATATTTGCAATTTGCATCACAAAGGGTTAATCTCTCTAACATTGTAAAAAATGTCAAGAGAAATATATCAAAAGTTCAACAGAAAAATGAGTAAAAGACATGAATAGACATTATACAGAAAAAGACATTAAAGTGGTCTTTAAACATATGAAGAGATGCTTGATATCATTCATAATAGGAGAAATAAAAAAACAGAGATGCAGACACTGACATTTAAAAAAGAGGCAACCAGACTTCATATGCTTCATGACAGAAGAACGTGATGCACCTATGAGCACTTTCGCCAAAACACACACACGCAGAACCAATTTACAGGAACTACAGAAGACAGAGCAAGAACATAAACTATACCACAAGTGTTCAAACAGCAAAACCTATACTGTAAGAAACTTATCAGGACAGGTGACTGGGTTTCTTTCAAATTAAATTCAAAAGCAGTAGGGGAGGCTTAGCACAGTGGCTCATGCCTGTAATCCTAGCACCTTGGGAGGCCCAGGCAGGTGGACAGCTTGAGCTCAAGAGTTCAAGACCAGCCTGAGCAAGAGTGAGACCCCGTCTCTTAAAAAAATAGCTGAGTGCTGTGGCAGGCGCCTATAGTCTCAGCAATCTTGGAAGCTGAGGAACATGGATCATTTGAGCTCAAGAATTTGAGGTTGCTATGAGTTATGATGCCATGGCACTCTACCAAGGGCAACCAAATGAGACTCCATCTCAATTCAAAAAAGAAAAAACAAAGAACCAAAGGAGGAAGACTTTAAAAGGACATGTGGATCGATCACAACATGAAGACCTTATTTAAATCCTAGATTTAAAAAAAGTGACATATTAAGAAAATTGGACATTTGAATATTGTCTGATGATATTAGGAAATACTATTTTTGGTATGATAATGGTATTCTGGTTGTATCAAAAAAAGGGAGTCCTTTTCATTTAGAGATATTTACTAATATAAAGATAAAATCTGGTATTTGCTTCAAAATAATTTGGGAGAAGGGAATGAATGGAAGAGGCACAGCCTGGGTTGATTGTTGTTAGGACTAGATGAGGAGATACAGAGGATTAATTATACTATTTTTAGTATAGTTAGTTTTGCTTCTGTGGATGTTTCTAATTCTCTACAATAGAAAAAATATTTTTTAAGTCTATACTATACAAACATACCATTTCTCATGTATAAGACTAGCAAAAACTCAAAAGCTTGAGAAATACAATACATAATATATTGGTGAGGTAAGAAAAAAAGAACTCTTACATTGCTGGTGAGAATGCAATGATAAAACCACAACTGAGGTAAATTTGGTAATACTTAACAAAATCACATATTCATTTATCCTATAATCCAGTTTCCTACTTAGTACTATAATTTTTGAGACTATGTTATGTATATGGTAGGACTTCATGTACATTATAGAATAATGCAAATATACTTGACACTATTCATTATATTTAAAATAAAATTAATAATGCATAAAACATTTATTTTTTATTAGGAATCGAGATTTTCACAGTGAGACAAGACAGGTACAAACATAAAAGGAAAAACTGTACACAATGCATCTGAATTAGAAATACTATGAAACTTAGGATCTCCAAAATATGACAGCAATAGAAAATCACCACTTTGCAATCCCACTGTAATCACTGATTTAAGCAAGCTTCAACGCTAAATGAACACTAAAACCGCTAGATGAAACATTAGCAAACAGAATATTCATAGTCTCAAAATATATCACCACAGTTTTCTCACTAATTACAAACAGAAAATGTATCTTTACAACACAGATATCTTATAGCCCCTCCATCCTTAGCAAATGATTTAGTACCTAATTAATCTAGAATGTAAGTACTAATGGATACCAATCATTTCTCTCTTTTTCTTGAGACAAAGTCTCACTATTTTGCCCTCAGTAGAGTGCTGTGCCATCACAGCTCACGACAACCTCACTCTTGGGCTTAAGCGATTCTCTTGCCTCAGCCTCCCAAGTAGCTGGGACTACAGGCACCCACCAGAATGCCCAGCTATTTTTTTTGTTGTTGTAGTTGTCATTGTTGTTTAGCAGGCCTGGGCAAGGTTAAAACCCACCAGCCTTGGTGTATGTGGCTGGCGCCCTACCCACTGAGCTACGGGCACCGCCCCAACCACTTCTCTCTTAAAAGACCATGTATTACCTGATTCTGCTGATATTAAATATCCAGAATGGGCAAATCCATAAAGACAGAAAGGAAAGTACTGGGTACATAGCTATGGGAGGATAGGGAAGGAATAAGGAGTTGTCTAGGGATAAAAGCGTACAGAGTTTCTTTGGGGGATGATAAAAAAATTCTAATATTGACTGTGCACAATTGTGAATAGTATTCTTAGTAAAGCTACTATGGGACAAAAACAGATACAATTATGTTATTAACCCCACCACCATCACCAAACTTATCCTCCAGCTTTACTAATGGACTCTAAGGTCCTATAAATCAGTCTTCAGTCAGGAACCAGAAAGTAAGCCAAAAACAAAACAAAACAAACAAAAAATTAGAAAGACACAGAAATAAAGAAAAAAAGACAGGCTGGGCGCCTGTTGCTCAGCAGTTAGGGCGCCAGCCACATGCACTGGGGCAGGTGGCTTCAAACCTGGCCCAGGCCCGCTCAGCAAAAAAATAGCCAGGTATCATGGAGGGCACCTGTAGTCCCAGCTACTAGGGAGGCTGGGACAAGAAAATCGCTTGAGCCCAAGAGCTGCTGCGAGCTATGATGCTACAGCACTCTACCGAGGGGGACAAAATGAGACTCTGTCTCAATTTTTAAAAAAAGACAAAATGAATTCTGCAGTGAGACCTCATCAGGCCCACAGACTTCATTATTTGTTAACAGATACCAAGTGGGACCAGTCTCACTGCTCCATAATCATGGCAAACAAAAAGCTGAGACGTAGACATCATGGATCAAACATCTACGGAGTCAAGTATGGCTCTACCACCCTAATGACCACCTTACCATCCCTTCATTCTATGAAAGCAGTTGACAGAAGGCAGAAAAAGAACCAGAAGTCTTCAAAGAAGTCTTCAAAGTCTTCCTTTACCTAACACAGGTAAAGGAAGGGGGTATTCACCCAAAAACAAAGGCAGGGGCCTCTAAGAGAAATCATTCAAGATCAGAAGTGCCTAGAAGAAGGAGCGACTGGCCTCTCCTGCTGCAGTCAATGTCTGCTTATCCAGTAACTAGTCACTGACCTGTGCCTATTAGAGCTGCGGAATATAGAGAACTGATGGGAAACAGCAGGGCACGGAAAGGGAGCAGACTGCATGCCACCATTTGGCATCTCAAAGAAGTGAGTTTCAGTGGACTGAGTGGCAAGTTTAGAAGTGTCTGGGTTACAGCTACTTACCGTTATTTGATCTTTAACAAGCCAATTAAAAACATTCAGTGGGGAAAAGAGTCCCTATTTAACAAATGGTGCTAGGCTAACTGGCTGGCAACATGTAAAAGACTGAAACTGGACCCACACCTTTCACCATTAACCAAGATAGACTCTCACTGGATTAAAGATTTAAACTTAAGACATGAAACTATAAAAATACTAGAAGAAAGTGCAAGGAAAACTCTTGAAGAAATTGGCCTGGGCAATATTTTATGATGAGGACCCCCTGGGCAACATCAAAAATACACTACTGGGACCTGATCAAACTAAAAAACTTCTGCACAGCCAAGAACACTGTAAGTAAAGCAAGCAGACAGCCCTCAATGGGAGAAGGTATTTGCAGGTTATGTCTCTGACAAAGGTTTAATAACCAGAATCCACAGAGAACTCAAACATATTGGCAAGAAAAGAACAAGTGATTCCATCTCAGGGTAGGCAAGGGACTTGAAGAGAAACTTCTCTGAAGAAGACAGGCACATGGCCTACAGACACATGAAAAAATGCTCATCATCCTTAATCATCAGAGAAATGCAAATCAAAACTACTTTGAGATATCATCTAACTCCAGTAAGATTAGCCCACATCACAAAATCCCCAAACCAGAGATGTTGGCATGGATGTAGAGAAAAGGGAACAGTTCTACATTGCTGGTGGGAATGCAAATGTGTTCCTTTTGGAAAGATGTTTGGAGAACACTTAGAGATCTAAAAACAGACTTACTGTTCAATCCTACAATTCATCTACTAGGTATATATCCGGAAGACCAAAAATCACATTATAACAAAGATATTTGTACCAGAATGTTTATTGCAGCACAATACATAATTGCTAAGTCATGGAAGAAGCCCAAGTGCCCATCGATCCATGAACAGATCAATAAATTGTGGTATATGTACACCATGGAATATTATGCAGCCTTAAAGAAAGGAGACTTTACCTCTTTCATGTTTACAGGGATGGAGCTGGAACATATGCTTCTTAGCAAAGTATCTCAAGAATGGAAGAAAAAGTAACCAATGTACTCAGTCTTACTATGAAACCAATTTCATAGAAAGCTATAACCCAATTATAGCCCAATAAGGAGGGGAAAGGAGAGAGGGAGGGGAGGGGAGAGGGAGGGAAAGATAGGTGGAGGGAGAGTAGTTGGTGGGACCACACCAACAGTGCATCTTACAAGGGCACATGTGAAATTTACAAGGTGTACAATATAAATGTCTTAACACAATAACTAAGAAAATGCCGTGAAGGTTATGTTGACCAGTTTGATGAAGGCATTTCAGATTGTGTGTAAAACTAGCATATTTTACCCCATGATTGCATTAATGTACACAGCTATGATTTAATAAAAACAAAAAGTATCTGGGTTAGAGTTGTCATGCTGTCACCCAAAAATCTGGCTGTAAAAGAGAAAAGATCCCCATCCCAACTCACCCCACACACTCAAGAGGGTGGACTGACAGGACAAGAGCAAGCAGATGGGTATGTAGAATGGTAAAGGTCAGCCACAGAAGTTTTCATATCCAAGAACAGTGCAGGAGCCACTCTGTAAGATTTCACCAAAAACACAAGTTCGCTTGCCTACTGGTGGACATCAAAGGCCCACCACTGTTAATCAAAAGACAGCTTTAATAGCTAGTCCCAGATAATACTTATTACAGAGATACTTATCTCTTATTATTACAGAGATACTTATCTCTTTCCATTTCTCTTCTGACTAGTCCACACACAAGTAGATCCCTGAAGGGGGACAGAAGTAACCCGGGAGGACACCACAATCTCTCCATTCTGGGAGGCTGAGGCAGTGGACTGCTTGAGCTCAGGAGTTCCAGACCACCCTGAGCAAGAGTGAGACGCTGTCCCCAAAAATAGCCAAGCACTGTGGCCCACACTTGTAGTCCCAATTACTAGGGAGGCTGAGGCTAGAGGATTGCATGAGCCCCAAAGTTTGACGTTGCTAGGAGCCTTAATGCGATGGCATTCTACTGAGGGTGACAAAAGCTCTGTCTCAAAAAAAAAAAAAAAATCCTAAATGACTCCAATTTTCCTTTATATTCAACAGAAATTCCAATACAAAGAAAACAGACATAAAATCCCCAAAACACCATTTTCCTAAATCAAAACAATTCAACTATTCAAAAGTCTTACCAAAATAAATGACAAACATGTTTGCTTAAACATCTTCTATGAATTACAAACTTATAAATCCTTTATCACATAGCCCCGCAAGAAAAAAAATATTACTTAGGGTTAAATGGCTTAATGTTACTAAGTGTAACAGTTCTACTGCTATAACAAATATCAACAGGAAGCTTTATGTGCACATAAAACCATTCCATATTTTTAATTTTTTTTTTTTTTTGAGACAGTCTCAGTGTGTCACCCTGGGTAGAGTGCCTTGGCGTCACAGCTCACAGAAACCTTAAACTCTTGGGCATAAGCGATTCTCTTGCCTCAGCCTCCCAAGTAGCTGGGACTACAGGCGCCGCCACAATGCCCGGCTATTTTTTTGTTGCAGTGCATTGTTGTTGTTTAGAAGGCCTGGGCTGGGTTTGAACCCACCAGCCTGGGTGTATGTGGCCAGCATCCTACCCACTGAGCTATGGGTGCCACCCTATATTTTTAATTTCTAAAACTAATTAAGCATTGTAGACAAGCATCTAAAGCTCCTAAAAGTTTATGCCCCAAGAACTCTCTTCAGATACCATATTAATAAATATGTAAATGCTGTGTATGTATTCACCAGTGGTCAAGAGACATAATACCAATTTTTAGTATTTATCTCCTACTGAAGCAATTTTGTGGTATCACCACAGATGTGAAATTTTAAAGATTTTTAAAATCTTGAAAAGTAAAATTAAATTTTAATATTACCAAAAGTAAACCGCTCCAGGGTGTGAAAAAGTAAATATTGGCATATTACTTCAGCTCAGAGCTAGAATCAAGTGGGAAGTACATTAAGGCTATAGTTATTTGAAATTTTCTAGTAAAAGCAGGGTATGAGTAATTACTATCACATCTGAATAATTACTATATTACATACAGAAAACTATCTTTCCCATTCTTAATTGTCAGAGTTACTTAAACAAAAATAACAATTTAACATCAAGCAATATGTCAACATCAAAGCCTGACCAATTATGCTCATAAATTATTTTTTAGATTTCATTCTGGGTTACGATTTATCACACAGTCAAAATAATGGTGGGAGTTGCAGTATCACAAGAATAATAGTAAAGAACTTTCAGACTTACGGGGGGAAAAGTCACATTAAAAAAGTTCTATTAACTGGCTTGGCGACCATAGCACAGTGGTTATGGCACCAGCCACGTACCCCGAGGGTGGCAGGCTCGATCCCAGCCCCAGCCAGCTAAACAACAATGACAACTGCAACAAAAAATAGCCAGGCACTGTGGTGGGCACCTGTGGTCCCAGCTACTTGGGAGGCTGAGGCAAAAGAATTACTTAAGCCCAAGAGTTTGAGGTTGCTGTGAGCTGTGATGTCATAGCACTCTATCAAGGGCAACAAAATGAGACTTTGTCTCAAAATAAATAAATAAATAAATAAATAAAAACAAAAAGCTCTATTAAGTGTTTTTAGGGGAAAAGTCCCAATAAAAATATAAGATGTTTCCACCTTTCTTAAGTGTCTTCCTCAGAGTCTTTGATATCATCATGTTCTAGCTGATATCAATCAACACTTGAATATTGCCCATGATAACTTTTTAAAGAACCCAATACTATTCTTAACATCCTTAAACACTCTAAAAAAGGTTCTTCTGGCTTATGAACTCACGGTAGTTTCCTCACCATTGTATACTTAGTAGCCTGTTTCATTGTCTCTCCTAGTCTACAACAAACTCAGATTGGCCATCTCTCTTTCTTATTTTGTTACATTGGTAAAACTGTGGGGGGAAAGATACAAGCCTGATACTTCTCCCTCCCTCCTAAAAGCAACAATAAAAATACTAATTAACAAAATAAAGCAAGATAGGAAGTTTGTGTCTTATATATATAGACACACACACATATATACATACATGTATGTCTCACATCTTTTAAGGTCACAAAAGTTATCCACTTATTCCAAAGGATAAACTCACAACCATGTCTTGATACTCCTCAAGAGAAACTTGTGACTACGCTGTAAAGTTTATAACACTATAAAATAAACTTAACTGCTTTAACTGAAAATCTGCCAAGCTTTGAATATTTTTGTTTAAATGTATCACTAGCCTAAAATGTAATTTCCCTTAGTTAGATTTGGCCAAGATAAGGAATACTTAAACTAACCCTACTTGGGGGAATTTTTTTGCCACAAGCCTCTCAATACGAAAAATTAAGAGTATGAAAAAA
>NW_003852416.1:332730-348154 GCF_000181295.1 Otolemur garnettii
GTTGTTTGGCGGGTCCGGGCTGGGGATTCGAACCCACCACCTTAGGTATATGTGGCTGGCGCCTTAGCCGGTTGAGCTATAGGCACCGAGCCAAAAATGGGTATTTTAGTCAGTAAATCTTTTTGCAATAACAGTTCTTCAAGTGCTTCAGATTGTGAAAAAAAATACAGTTTTACAAAATGATATTTTAAAAATGTTTATGTGAATCATATAACGCTTATCCAGATTTTGCTGGAAATTGTTTCGATGGCATTAAACATAGAAAGTAAGCAAGTTAAGTACTCTGGGGAAATAAAGCAGACTGGTGGTTCTAAGATAAAAGACAATGGTATAAACCTCATAGTGCGCTGTTCGGTTCCAGTCATTAAACACACAGGAAATAAGATTTTCTATTTAGAAAACTAATTCATAAAGGGCCACGACTTCATTAAAGCAAAGGAAATCTTATTAAAACAGACAAGGATCAATTATAAAATATGAAAATAAGTATCATAAAACTGGAAGGTGAAATAGAAGGGGAAAATGGCATAAACCGCCTATATATTTGTTCCTTAACTCTCTTCTTGGACCTATCCCCAAAACAGAGCAACTGAGTTTCACTATTTACACTCCCAAGCCACGGCAGATGCTTGGCTTCGGGGCACAGCATAACTAGAATTCTACCAAAGGCAGTTACACTGTAGAAAACAAGACAGCTTTCATTATGACACTTTCCCTCTTTCCAGGAGGGTCAATAGAAAGCATCTGAAATAAACCACAAACCACTCAGGATGGCCCCAGAGGGCTGCGGCTTGCTGGCGGCTGGCAGCTGGCCTCAAGTCAAAAGACCTGGTTCTGGTCACCTCCCTGGGCCCACCTGCGTGACCCTGGGCAAGTCACTTCCAACTCTCTAACTGACCATCTGCACCATGAAGGTGAGAAGGGAAATCACTAACACCGCACGACTCTATGGCCCAGGGCGGAATCGCCTTGGGCCTCGGCGAGTCCTTAAGTAAAGGAGCATTAAAACCCCAAAGAAGGAGATGCCCAGGGCTATGCAGCCCCCGCGGACACAGCCCTGGAGCCCAGCCACTTCGACAGGCGTAGCCGCCGGGAATCCCCGGACAGCTGTCCCCGCGCGCGGCGTCCGGAGCGGTGCTTCCCGGAGGGAGGAGGGCGCCACCAGACTTTCCAGCGGACACCCCGAGGAGCCCGCTGGCCCCGCCACCGCCGCGGGCCTCCCCGGCCTCCCCGCCGAGGCTGAGATCAGGGGAACAATCAGAGACCCGCGAAAAGAAGACGCCGCCCAGAGCCCGCGCGCAGGTGAGCCGGCCCGGCGGCCTCGCCCAGGTGCAGCGCGCGCAGGGCGGACACGCAGGGAGGGGACACAGACACGCAGGGAGGGGACGCCGCCCCGCATCCCCGGCGCCGCCAGCCCCTCGGCGGACGCCTTCCCTGTTGCCTCAGCGAGGGAGGCGCTCCCCGAGTCCCACCGCCGCCGCCACCTGGCCCTCGGCCCCCCAACCCAGCGCGACCACGCTCCTCACGCCAAACTTTACCGCGCCCTCGGCCCGGAGCACCCGCGCCGCCGCGACCCCAGCTCCCACAGGCACCGAGCTGCCCCGAGCGGCAACCACGACGGCCGCTTGCGCACTGCGCACGCGTCCCCGCGCAGCCTCAGCCCCCAGACGGCGGCTGAGATTCCGGAGCTGGCACTCCCAGCCACGGAGACTACAAGTCCCGGCAGGCCCGGCGCAGCGCGGCGGCGAGCGGGCGTCTTCCTGGTCCCAGGGCGGCGGCCTAGCGCGCGGTGTGGGGCGGGGCTGCGCGCGGAGCGCTGTGGTGGGGGGGGGGGCCTTGCCGCGCTGCTTCCTGGGATTCGTAGTTTTCGAGGACCACTGGGGTTGGCAAAGAGGTGGAACTCAGGGTTCTCTGATGTCATCGCCCAGAGCTGGAGGCACAGGGACCTTTAAAAATAGGCTGCGTTAGTTTGCAGATAATTTCTTTGCAAGCCGTCCCATAGTCACTCCAAGTGGCTCAAATTCACAGGCTGCGACGAATTTGCAGAAAAATGTTTTATAGCTCTGTGTGCCAATTTTTCGCTCTTAACCATTTTTCTCTTGGTAGAAATGGAGCTCCACCTTCTACTTATAGTGGTGTTAATAATACAGGAGACTACAAGAAACTTAAAGGATTAATTGAAATTCTTTCAGGATGGATGGAGCATAATTATGTACTCTCATAAATATTTGTAAATGTTTCACATATTTGAAACATTTGCTACTATGTACCAAGTACTGTGATAGACAGCTAGGCATACATCTGTTTGCAAGACAAATACCGTCACTGCTCTCATGGAACCTGCAGTCTGTATGAAAGCTAGTCCACAAACAAGCAAGATCATTACAGGTTTTAGCAGAATGGCAAAGCTGAGTGAGTTCAAGAGATAGTAGCAAAGGAGGCCTCTTTATAAAGGGCAGTCAGAGAAAGTTCTTCAAGGAAGTAATCTTTGAGCTGAAACCTGAAGAATGAGAAATATTCAGACATGCAAAAGAACTAGGAAAGACTTACATGCCACCACACCCTTCACAGTGCATGCCATACTAGACTCTCAGTAAATATTTGTTCCTTTTGTGTCTTTCTTCCTTTCCTCTCCCTGAATAACCTTAGATGGCATCCTTCCCCCTTCAAAACCCTTAAAAAATCTTTATCACCACCTTTCAGAACATCCTTCCTATATGAAGATATACATGAGACAAATCAATGTTGTGACAAGACAAGCTGTATACAGCTGCTGGGACTGAAGACAGGAGGCAAATGCCAATGAGTCTGGTAATGTGGCTGGAACCCTGACTACTGGACTCCTTTATTTGTGAGCTGGGTTAAAAGTCTGGGAACTCAGCCTGACTTCCTGATTTGCTTCTTTTTATGAGACATAAAATTCGATTTTGAGTTTGTTTCGATTAAGATCCTAAAGGAGGCAAGACGTGGTGGCTCACATCTATAATCTTAGCACTTTGGGAGGCCAAAGCAGGAAGATAGCCCAAGACCAGGAATTCAAGACCAGCTGGAGTGACACAGGGAGAATCCATCTGTACAAATAAAAATTAGCCTGCATAGCAGCAGGTGCCTGTAGTCCCAGCTACTCAGGAGGCTGAGGCAAGAGGATCACTCAAGCCCAGCAGCTGGAGGTTCCAGTAAGCTATAATGATACCACTGTGTTCTAGCCTGGGCAACAAAGCAAGACACTATCTCAAAGTGAAAAGCAGCCCTATATTTACCTGTGCAGATTTATCTGCATGCCTTTAAAAGGTAGAGGGTGACACTTTGCCTTTCTGACCCCTCATGACCTCAACTGTAAATGAGTATAATTCACCCTACCTACCTTACAGACTGTTCTTAGCATCTGATAAAACGATGGAGTGAGAACACCTTACACAGTGCACAGAATGCCCCCATGCTGCCTACTTCAGACTGCTCATTTTCTATTGCCTTTCATCCACCATGACTGTTCCATTATCTTTTGAGAAACCTTAGCTGTGCAGCCTTGCTGGCACCTGTCTCTTTAGGGTACCTCCTTTCCTCATCTGAGTGATGACTGAAAGGGTTTGGCCTCACTATAATTTATAAAATGTCCATAAGAGATGGTTTCTTTGGTCCACACAGTGGGTTTTCATTGATTTAATTGAATGTGTGATTGACATTTTACAATAAATAAATTTCACACAAAAATCCAGATTTCAGGTGGTGCCTGTGGCTCAAAGGAGTAGGGCACCAGCCCCATATATTGGAGGTGTTGGGTTCAAACCTGGCCCCAGCCAAAAAAAAAAAAAAGTCCAGATGTCACCTGTCTGATCCCTCTGGGCTTATGGGCTTGCTTTCCCTGGCTAGAAGTTCTGGAAGGTGTCTCTAGCTTTTTAGCTTTAGAATCCCAGGAAATTCCAGGTGGGATATTTGAGACACACTTAAAAAAACATTCTTTGTTTGAAATTCCAATTCAAATTTAGCATCTTTTATTTGATCTGAAAATGCTAGTCCCGGAGTCAAGCCACTGAAGCAGACAGCCTCTCACTCCCTCTAGGCTGGACCCAGAGGAAATCTTTTTCCTAATTGTTATTACCATGTGCTATTGACTGGGTGATTTGAGATTCTTCCCTTGCTCTTTTGGGGCTAATGAGCCCCAATGATTGTTTTCACATTGAGAGTCATATTTACGTATAGTGAAGAAAGCCAGAAAAGTGATTCAGTTTGCCCAAAGACTCAGAGCAAGGTAGTTCCAGGGCTACTTTGAGGTTATAACTATACCCAGAACTTGATAGCTTCTGATCAGCCAATAAATGCTGCAGAGACCCATAACGACAACAACAACAATAACAAAGCTCTCTGCTTTTCCTCCAGGCTTTTTCTTTCTTATTTTTGGATGGCAAGGTTTATTACATAAGTGTGCTTTCAGTTCTATTTAAAAAAAAAAAAAAGTATGTGGAAATTACAGTCTGAGAGCAAACCAAGAACACTCAGGACCCACTGAAGGCACTGAGGAATACTGGAATATTCCATGGATACTTGTCATCTGAATGAAAAGGGGAAAGTCTGAATTCAAGGTTCTACAATTTACCTTTAAAACATCACCATTGTCATCATCGTGCTTTGAGCGTGTAAAGTACTATGATATTTCATTTGAAAATATTTCTTGATCCCCTTCTACATAATTAGTGCTGGCGCCTGGATCTTCCAAACAGACATCAGCTCTTGGAACAACACTGGGTAGAGCAGGGCAGAGAAGCTGTGCGACTTATCCAAAGACACACAGGCAGTTACTGAGTGCTGGTTGCTCTCCAGCACTTGACCTTCCCTCCCTTCTTTGCTTTATTTTTTTCTCCTTTGCAATGGTCAGTTTCCCACATATTCTATAACAAAAAATATATCAACCTTGCTACCTTGTTTATTTTCTCCTTGTCCCACTAGAATGTAACTTTCACTTGGACAGGGATTCTATCTGTTATGTTCAGGGTGGTATCTGCAGTGCCAAAAGCAGAAATGTTTATGGAATGATAAATACCACAGCCCCCTTTATGGACAGAGTCAGAATCAGAAATCAAGCAGAAGGAGCAACTCCAAAAGTAAACCCCTATTCCAGCCAGAAGTCAGAACCAAGATAGAACAAGAATTGAACAAGAACCAAACACTCTGTGCAACCAACTTTGTTCTTTTTGTGTGCACTCCAGAAACTGGATATGAGAGAGTTAAAAACAGCTCTTCCCTGTCAGTGCAAAAATGGCGTCAGCACCAGGGAGGGAGTCAGTGGGGTCACTCTGTGGTTGAGGACTCAGGAGCTGGCTCTCTGACCCTGGCAGAGACCAAGCGAAAGGAAGCATGATTCTCAGTAATCACCCAGGGCAGGCCAGGATTGTGACCTGCCTAGATGACAAATCATGCGACTAGAGTCTTCTTCTAAAGCTTCTTCTCACATCCCAGGGCTGGGGCACAATTTTCCTTCAGGAAGGTTCTATGAAAGACTGTCCACATTTTATGCTCACCTAGGTGAAAGAATAGAATTTCTGAACAGATCATCAACCATAAAGGAAGAAATATATTGGGAGTCATAGGGAATGATCACCTTTAAGACTAGTAAATAGCAGAACCAAGTCCTTCCTGATTCAGAATCATCAGGCACCAAGGGAGAGAGCCTTATACCAAATAACTGGATTGGACACCTAATGCCACAGGAGCCCCCAAAGCTCCCCAGCAACCCTGTGATCTCTGGGGTCTGGTGAGGTTCAGCTGCACCAGACACCTGGATAGATCATACTTTAATTATCCTGACCACATATGGCAGGTTTGGGCTACTGGTAAGCTGTAAAATTGCTGAGTACGACATGCTTCCTGTCATCCAAACGAGTGAACTCTTGCTCTAATGTGACATGAAAACTTGAAAAGCAAGGTTTTCATAAGTCGAGGTGATTGTCCAGGGCATAGCTGGGTTGCTAATTGCAGCACTAAAGTAGGGGAACATTCTAGAAGGTGAAGGCAAAACTGAGAGAGGATCTGGGGACATGTCCACCTTGGGTTTCACGAGCTCTTTGGCCCATGAGTATTCCCCACCCCCACCCCTTCCCCTCCCCCATCCCACTCTAGCCAAGTTCCTCCTAAAGTCACAGGGTAATGTTTTCTCTCATCCATCTTGTTCTCTGCCAGAAGAGTTTGTTTACATAGGTTCAACAACAAGAACCAAGGCTGCACGTATTTGGAGGGCTGAGTTTGTGTCAGTTTCTGACCCATGGAGAAAAAGAAGCTCAAAGTCACAGCTCCATCATGGGACCCTGGATGCTGTGGGCCCCAGCCAGGAAAGGAAGGCAAGGAGCTGGGGCTCTGGAGTCCATGTGCACCAAGAGCTGAGTGGCCTCGGGGTCATCACCTTACTTCTCTGAGCCTCAGCATTCCTCATCTGTAAAGTGGGGATAATGGTGGTTCCAACTTTTAGCTTTATCGTGAATCTTAAATGAAATAAGGTAGTAACATTCTGCCACATACTAACGCTCCATCAATGTCAGCGATTGTATTGTTTAAGTTAGCCCAATTCCCGAGGACACCTGCCCAAGGCCATGACACATCCAGAGTCTCTCGCCCAGGCACTGGGTAGGTTCTAGAATTACTCTGATGGCTGTGGCCCTCACACATACTCAGCGTGACTGGGATGGAACTAGGGTTTGGCTGGAGAGCAGGGCCATGTGGACAGTGTGTTGGAAAAGCAGAAGAGGCCTGACTTGGAAGGACCTGGGCTGCCACTCTAAGGGGAGACAGTTGGATTTGTTTCCCTATGTGCACCCAACTCCCCATCCTGTCCACAAAAATAAATAAATATAAGTAAATTGACAGGTAGACTAGAGCGGGACCATGATGATATCATCCTTTTCCACCATCGCTGACTTCTTTAGACACGTTTCACTTTTACCCAAAAGCTCCCAGTTTGCTTCTCCTCCCCTCTCCCCATCCCCAGAGGAGCAGCCAGAGCAGCTCTAAAAATAGCGTGACTTCACGGACCCCCTGGCATGTAAATACATCTTTGTTCCCTGCTGGCATTTAATAACAGTACTTTATGGTGAGACAAAAGCTGTAATCACAGCCCAACAATGGAAGCTGCAGTCAGAGCTGGACAATAGTCAGAATTCCCATGGCGGCCCCACCCCCATCCGCAGCTGTGAGAACCAGAAGTCTCAAGCCTGCATTCCATTCACAATTCTTTGCCCAGTCCCACTGAGGTTTATTTGAATCCTAACTTTTCTGGCTTCTAAGCAGGACTTTCAGGGGCCTGAGCAGGGAGGCCAGGCCTGGACCCCAGCCAAGAGCAGCCAGCACAGGTGTACATGGAGGCTGGATCTGAGAGGCTGCTACAGTGGCATGGTGACACAGCCAGACTGCCCCCAGGCTGCAGACTTCGGCAGCCAGCACTTCATGCAAGACTTCCTCCAGATAAAAGAGATTTGCACCTATTTCCTTCTGGAAACTGCAGTCTGCACATTCCAGGACAAGCCCAGCAGCTGACTTCTGCACCAACTTCTGGAACCTTAGAGAAAGAAAGTTTTTAAGAGGGATTGCTCCTGGGGGTCTCGTGCAAGTTAGAATCTGCTGCACATTAGAATCATTCAGAGTGCTTTAAAATAACTCTTAGTATAAGACCGACCGTATCCTAGACCAATCAGAATCTCTGGCCACAAAGAACTGGCATTGCTATTATTTTTTCCTTCTTTCTTTTCTTTGGTTTTGACATATAAGTTAAATATGGTAAAGTCCATAACTCTTAAGTATAAAATAAAGCTCCATAATGTGTCCACCATACAAAGCAAAATAATTGTCAACACCCCAAAAGGTTTCCTATGCCAACTGGAGGTAACCACTATTCTGATTTCTATCACTATAGATTAGGGCTGCCTGTTCTTGGATTTCATATCATTATAATTCCACAGTATATGTACTCTTTCGGGTCTAAAATTTTTTGCTCAACATTCTGTCTATAAAATTATGTTGCCATGTGTTGTGTCACTCTGAATATTGATAGATCAGGTCTACCTGCCCAAATAAACTTGCCCTGCCCAGATAGGGTCAGGTTCATGGCCCGCCCAGGAAGGGTCAGGTTCATGGCCTCTACCCAGAGAGGGTCAGACTCATGTCCCTCCCAGGAAATAGGAATGCCACCAATCCTGACTGCCCTAACCATTTAAATCCCTGCCCTCCATAGCCCACGGGTGGATGTCTCCCTGGTCAGGAATCTTACCCACCCCTGTACTCTAGGTATGAGAATGAATGAATTGGATCTCCATTTTCCTTTCATCTCATGTCTTGGAATGATTTTATCCTTGGGTCTGAAACCTTTCAAATATTCCATTTTGTGAACAAAGCACAATTTGTCTATTTTCCTGTTTGTGGACATCTGGTTCTCCAGTTTGGGGCATTATAAATAGAGGTGCTATGAACATTCTTATGTAAGTCTTTGGTGGACATTTCTACTCTTTTCTGTTGGATATCAAGTGGAGTTGCTGGGCCATCTATTAAGAATACATTTAACTTTATAAGAAACTGCAAAACTGTTTTGCAGAGAGGTACTCCAATTTCATTCCCCCTAGCAATATATGAGAGTTCCAGTTGCTCTATATTCTCACCAGCTGTTAATATTATCAGCCTTTAAATTTTAGCCTCTCTGATGGGTGTGTAATGGCCTCTCACTGTGGCATCATTAGTTTCAAAAGATTTGCAGGTGATTCTGAGGTACAGCCAGGGCTGAGACCAGAGGATCTTATCTGCTTTGCTTTGTAGACAGCAAACAGAAGATAAGGGCAGGAAACAGCCAAAGTCAAACTTGGAGTCACTCCTGGTCCAGGACTCTTCCTGCTTGCTGCTTGGTACTGGTCTGCCTTTCTGTCAGAATAGGGACAGATCTGGCCCAGAAACTATGCATGGCTTTAGCATCTCAACACCACCTGGAGGGAGCAGAAGGAATTGGCAAAACCCCTCAAGCTCAATCGGTGACGGCAAGTGGATGCCTAGAGCTCCATGGCCTAACAGCAGAAAACGGTCAAGCTGTTGTTAATACCCAGCAAGTCTATGAAGATGTCATGAGGGCATCTTCCCACAGAGCCAAGCCCCTTGTGCCTTCTCATCTCAGTCCGGCCACCTTCCAGTTACCCCCAACAAAAGGCAGTTCCCACTTTTGACTCTTCCTATCTTCCTACCCCATATCCAGGGAGATGTCAGGTCCTGCCAATCCTCACTCCTAAACATTTTAAAACCAATCATTCTTCTCTACCTCACTCTCCTAACCTAGTCCAGGCCTTTCTATCCGTGCCTAGGCCCCTGACCAGCCTCCCTCCAGAGTAATCTTTGTCTTATACAAACCCGATAAAGCCATGACCCTGCTTAAAAGCCATCAATGGCTTCCAGGTGCCACTGAATTAAATCCAAGCTCCTTACCACACCTCCACACACTTCCCTCCAGTCTAACCCAACTGCCCGGGATTCCCTGCACCCAACCTATTCCAGCCTCCTATGCCTTAGAACAGTGGTTCTCAACGTTCCTAATGCCGCGACCCTCTAATACAGTTCCTCATGTTGTGTTGACCCCCAACCGTAAAATTAATTTCATTGCTACTTCATAACTGTAGTTTTGCTACTGTTATGAATCGTACTATAAATATCTGATATACAGGATATCTTTTCATTGTTACAAAGGGGTCACAACCCACAGGTTGAGAACCACTGTCTAAGAACAAAAATAAGAAAATACCTAGGTAGCATGATTGAGGTATAATTGATACACAATAAACTGCACACATGGAAAGAATACGATTTAGTACGCTTTGATTTATAAATCAACAGTGTCACAATCGAGATAATAAACATATCTATCACCCCCATGAGGATCTTTGCCCCATTTTCATCCCTCCTCCTGCCTCATCCACTCCAACCGCGACCACTGGGCTGCTTTCTACTACCACAGACTAGTCTGCGTGTTCTGGAACCTTCTACAAATGGAACCACGCAGTACACCCTCTTGCACGTATTGTTCCTTTTGCTCAGCCTCAATATTTTAAGATTTACCCGCGTGGCTGTGTGTATCAGTCATTCATTCTTTTTTATTGCTGAGTTGCTGAGTAGGGTTCCTTGCAATGTTTATCTATCTACCGGTTAACAGACATTGGGCAGTTTCCCTTCCTGCGTCTTTTCTCCTTTGCCCAGAATGGCTTTTTCCTCTAGCCCCATTCCACCCCCTAACTTCCCTCCCACAAATGAAATCTGCCCATGGTGAGAGGCAAACATTACACCCTGGTCAAAACTTACAGTCTCTGAGAAATCTTTCTGAACCTTCAAGAGAAATGGCCCTCTCTCCTCTGCAACCCACTGCTCCCATTTTTAAATTATAGCAGTGCTTTCCCCAGAGGATTGAGATTTCCTCAAGAGCAGGGAGCAGGTCTGAATTATTTTATGTCTATGGCTTCAGGCACCCCAGGGATGCATTGTCTGGGATGTAGGAGGGTCGAGGAGTAGTGACCTGTGTCTGGAAGGCAGCCCCCACCAGGGAGAGGTGGTGAGGCAGGGGATAGACGTGGCTTTGGACAGGGAGGCTGGCAGAAGATAGGCAAGCCTCAGGCCTGGAAAGGGACGAGAAGTCCAGTGGAACAGAACAGGAGGAGAGAGATGCACAGTTGCCCGGGGCTCCCTCCTGGCAGCAGCCCCATGTGACTCAATTTCAAGCCCTGCCAACAAACATAGGAAAAAATGCTCAACATCATTAATTATCAGGGAAGTGTAAATTAAAACCACAACGAGATACTATCTTACCCCTGTCAGAATTGCCATTATTAAAAGGTCAAAAAAGAATAGATGTTGGCGCAGATGTGGTGAAAAGGGAATGGTCGTACACTGTTGGTGGGACTGTAAACTACTGAAACTGCTATGGAAAGCAATGTAGAGATTTCACAAGGAACGAAAAGTAGACCTTTCATTCGATCCAGCATCTTACTACTGGGAATCTACCTGAAGGAAAAGAAGTAATTTTATTAAGAAAATACCTGTACTTGAATATTTATCACAGCAAAATTCACGATCGCAAAATTACAGAACCAACCTGAGTGTCCTTCAGTTGATGAGTGGATGAGGAAAATGTGACACACACACACACTACACAACCATAAAAAGAAATGAAATATCCTTTTTTAGCTGCTTGGGTGGACCTGGAGGCCATCACCCTAAGTGAAGTATCTCAGGAATGAGAAAACAAATGCCGCATATTCTCACTTGTAAGTGGGAGCTAAACGGGCCACACATGGTCATAAAGTGGTGTAATGGACTTTGAAAACTAAGAAGAAGGAGTAGGAGGGATAAAAATCTACCCTGTGGGTACCATGTACACTCTTCTAGTGATGGGGACACTGAAGACCCTGACTTCAGCATAATACAGTTCAACCATGTAGCAAAAAACACTTGCACCCTCTACATGTTTTGGGGAAAAAAGTCCGAGCTCTCAGCCTCCGAATGAGATGCTGAGTGTCAGAGGCCTCTGTGGAGATGGGGCCCCTAGATGGATGTCCATGAATCCAGCAACAAAGGACTGGAGGCCACAGTCCTGGAATGGCCTGAACTCTAGCTCGGGCACTGCCTCAGGGCCCCAGGTACTGTTCCCTTTCCAGTGGTGCACTTAGAGCTGCCCGGGAAGCTGGTCAGAGAATTCCTTTCCTCTGATTTCTCTTGTCCTTCACTTACATCTATTGAGTAAGTCTACCCATGTAGTTCTCAGTCCAATATTGCAACACAGCAGCACCACACAGACAGCCCAGTGCTCTGGATCACCAGATCTTCGTCCATTTAGGCTTTTTGTTGTAAAGAGATGGTCAACATTGTTTAGGAAAACTCCTTTAAAATTATGAAAATGATTGATCTTTTGCAAAGACCTAAATAATCACATTTCTGTGGTCCAAACTTTTTGACCCCTGATGCTATTGCAGAGGGATGTTGTTGGTGCCAGACAGACCCGAGTTCAAATCCACTGCTCGCTGGCTTGTATAACTTTGAGCCACTCACTAAAATGGTCTCAGCTTCAATTTCCTCATTGGACAAATGAGCCCTCTGCTGCATGGTGGTTGTGAAGATAGGGCGTGGCCCATAGTAAGTGCTTATAAGTGGCTTTTATGATGATGTCTATTGGGCTGTAAGAGGAGCATACACCCCTCCCCCTCCCCAGCCCCATTCTTCATGCATCATCTTTATTAATACTTGCTGACAATAAATGAGCTTTGCTCTGGAAGCTCTGCTGGTTATCCTGAAATACCCTCCTCCTCGTGCCCACATGCCACCCACCAGACTGTTTGTTTTGGATGCAAGAGGCCAGCCAGGGAGTGGCGGGCCTGCTCATACTGTTCCTTGAAACAAAAGCTGCTCCCTGAGTCACTGCTGAGAGAAGCCAGTGTGTTCAAGGACCTACACAGACGTGTTAGAGGTGGGATGCCTGGTAGGCAGGAGTGCTGGGGGCAGGGTGGGTGCACAGGCAGATTGCCAGGGACAGGTGACTCTGTAAGACAGGCAAAGGGTATGGGCTTTATTTTGGGGAAAGGGAGAGGGGCCATTGAGGGGTTTTAATTAAGAGAGAGCTACGATCAGATCTGTGAGTCAGGTAAGGGCTTTGGTCTCTTTGAGCAGTCTTTCTGGAAGAGGAGGCTCCACCTATGGCCCAGCCTCATCGTCCTTTGTCCAACACAGGTGTTCTGCCCTAGAAAAACCCATAGACAGGCTGCACCTATGCCCTATTCAGGGTGCTTTCCACCTGGCGGCATTCCCCCATCCCTCAAGTCTGGCTTGGTTCTAACTCCTCCAGAAAGCCTTCTTGGCCCCCAGCATATGACTGGTGCCTTCTCCCCAGAACCCAGGGTTCTCTCCCATATGCCTGGGAGACAGCCACCCAGAACTGGCTGCCCTATGCAGCGAATTCTTGCAGTACCTGATGCTGTGAAAAGAACAAAACCAATTCAAGTTCAGATTCTGTCCTCAGCAACTGTGTGGTCTTTGGATTTCATCAACCTCTGCAAGCCACACTTTTCTTATTTGTACAGTAGGTGATATGACTCATCTTTCAGGATTCTGGTTAGTATCAAGGGGATATAAAAACATTCTGTAAAGAGTGATGCTAAAGAAAAACTGGAAAGAGCATGGGATAAAGAGACAGGAAGACCTGGGGTGGAACGCTGGCTCTGTCTCCTCCCGGTTGTTATCCAGCCTTTCTGGGCTTTCTTTCCTCCTCTGTAGGTGGGGAGATTAATACTTGCTTCTGGATTAATGTGAAAAATCAAGTACATTAAGAGCTTGGCATCATACCTGGCACATAATCATCTAGCAATTGATGTTAGTGCCCTTCCCTCTTCACTGACAAAAGTCAGGGCTCTGGACGTGGGAGTACATATGTATCTGCTGATTTCATGGCTGACTTAATTATTGGCTGACCACATTAAAGGATGAATGGGTGGCGGATGGACGGAAGGATGGAGAGATGGGTGGGTGGGTCGATTGGTGGATAAATCAATGTCTAACAATGGAATTAGTCAATGAATGGATAGCCAAACTGATAGGTGAATAAAATCAAAGAAAAGAGGAGTGCCTGAATGAATGAATGATTCACTAAATGCACAGTAGGACAGAAGGCAACTGACTGTTCTCCTGTGGCCCAGAGGCTGACCGTCTCCTGCCTGCCCTTTGTGGTACATGTAAGGTGCTAGTTACCTTGAAGACAGGCAGATGTCCCTGCCAGGTAACCAAGGTAACAAAGTTCCTGGCTCCTTGGAAAATGCATCTGGGCCTATCTTGGCAACAAAAGCCAAGTTTCCAGGGCTACCTGGACTAGAGAAAGTGCCCACTCTGAGGGTGGAGCTCAGCCCAGGTGCTCTCCCAGCCTGAGGAGGGGCTGTTCCTTTCACAGCCACCGACTCCTGGGGAAAAGGGGGCAACGTGTCTCATTAGAGAAGATGCAACTGACATCAGCAAGCCAGGGAAGTAGGTTAGAGATCCAGGAGGAGGGAATCAGGAAGTGGGGAGGGCTCTCACCCTGCTGACTGTGAGCCTGTGGGTCAGGAGATGGCCCTGGCGGTCACATCATCACCCTTGGGGCGAGGAACAAAGACCTGTATGCAAAAGAACCTTCACTGAGAAGCGGTTCACAAGTGCTGGCCTCTGTCTCACAGCCGTGTTGGGAAGGAGGCAGCCAGGCAGTGCCAGCCCCTCTTCCCACCCTGATACAGATAAGAGGCCTCTGTGTGGGAAAAGACTTGCCCAGGGTTACAGAGGGATGCCTCATACTTCTCTACAGGCTGTCAGGGAAAAAGTTGAATTCAAGCTTTCCATCAACTCATTGCAGAACTTGGTCGTTCCACCAGCCATTCACCTGCACCTGTTGCCTGCCTCTCTCCTCTAGACTCTTTTGCATCTTTACCCCTAAACCCACCACTGCTTTAACACAATGAAGACGTGGTAGGTTTGTCATCTACTCTTTACTGATGAACACACAGACAAGTGGGGGGAAGCCAAATTACCATGTTGGCAGACTATGTTTTATACCCAGGTTTATACATACTATCCCATTTAGAGGTAACTATAACCCGCTAGGTATGTGTCCCATTTTACAGATGAGAAAAGTAGAGCTCATGCACCTAGGAAGAGCCCGTGACCATCTCAACAGACACAAGAGAGTGCTGAGCTAACAGAAACACAGCGTGCATGTATGCGCGCACGCGCGCGCACACACACACACACACACACACACACACACACTTCATTTTAATACCAAAGTCCTACATGCACAAATTCCCCACTGGGAAAATCAGAACAAATCCTTGCTCATCAAAAACAAAAAAGAATAATGTCATTGAATCTGCATGTGTTTAATTTGCTTATATGAAAATAGTCTATTGATGATGTATTAAGAGCCGATGATATCCTTGCTTTGCACATTGGGGCTCAGAAATTATAGTTGAGTTACTAGTGTTATTTCAAGTTGGGGTAGTTTATATTTACCATCTAAAGCAGGCATCCTCAAACTACGGCCTGTGGGCCACATGCAGCCCGCCTAGGACATTTATCTGGCCCGCTGGGTGTTTTTGCCACTGCTGCCTGTCCTGCTTAGCAGCTGACTTGTCCCAGGGCCTGCAGTCTGGCCCTCCAACTATCTGAGAGACAGTGAACTGGCCCCCTGTTTAAAATGTTTGAGAAACCCTGATCTAAAGAAACAGCAGAATCTCTACTCTCTGTTTTCTATTTGGGCTTAAAACCAAGTTTGAAAGTTACAGGCTCAGCTCGGCGCCTATAGCTCAACCGGCTAAGGTGCCAGCCACGTACACCTAAGGTGGCGGGTTCGAATCCCCAGCCCAGACCCGCCAAACAACAATGATGGCTGCAACCAAAAAATAGCCGG
>NW_003852416.1:348809-350924 GCF_000181295.1 Otolemur garnettii
GCCTATGGTCCCAGCTACTTGGGAGGCTGAGGCAAGAGAATTGCTTAAGCCCAAGAGTTTGAGGTTGCTATGAGCTGTGACACCATAGCACTCTATCAAGGGCAACATAGTGAGAATCTGTCTCCAAAAAAAAAAAAAAAAAACCTCAAACAATTCATAGAATACAAAAGAGAATGTGAAAAATCACTCCAAATGTGACCTTGCAGTAATAATTCCTCATAGATTTAGTGAGCATTGTTCCAGATAACTCTCTGCACAGATAACATTTACTCATAAAGTTAAGTGATTTTTATAAAACGGCATTGTGTTCTACAATAATACTTCTTTTTCAAAACACTTTGCTTTTGAAATAATTAAAGATTCATAGGAAGTCTCAAAGATAGCACAGGGTGGCCCCCTGTCCCCTCTACCCTGTTTACACACAATGGTTATATTTCATACAATTGTAGTATAATACCAAACCAGGAAATCGACGGTGGCGTGAGTAGCTCTCTGCCATTTTGTCACAAGTAGAATTGCTACCACAGGCTCCGCTCCTGTATTTCAGTAGTTAAGGGCGACAGCCACATGCACCGAGGCTGGTGGGTTCGAACCCAGCCCAGGCCTGCTAAACAACAATGGCAACTGCAGCAAAAATATAGCCGGGCACTGTGGCGGGCACCTGTAGTCCAGCTACTTGGGAGGCTGAGGCAAGAGAATTGCTTAAGCCCAAGAGTTTGAGGTTGCTATGAGCTGTGCCACCATGGCACTCTACTAAGGGTGACAACGTGAGACTCTGTCTCAAAAGAAAAAAAAAGAGCTGCCACCACAACTAAGACATGGAAATATTCTACCCTCATAAAGATGTCCTTATGCCACCCTGTAGAGTCACACCCACTCTCTTCCGCCCACCTCCAGCATCCTTAGCTTCTGGAAAAGATTAACGTTCAACAGCTCTATAATTTTGACATTTGGTGGATGACACATGCATGGAATCTGACAGTCCTGTGATCTTTTGAGATTGACCTGGAGAGTTATCGGCGTTGTTATGTGTGTTCGTGGCTCAGCCCCTTCGATTGCTGAGCAGCATTCCCTGGTGCAGACGTGCTACCGTGTGTGTGATCATTCACTGACTGAGGGACATTTTGATTTCATTTTGGAGCTATTATAGTAAAACTATCATGAACAATCATGTTCAGATTTTTGTGAGGACATAGTCTTCATTTCTCCGTGATAAGTGTCCAAGAGTGAAATTGTTGGGTTACGTGGTTGCTGTATGTTTAGTTTTTTAAGAAACCACAAAGTCATTTCCCAAAGTGACTGTACCATTTTGTATTTGCACCACCAGTGTATGAGATGGCCAGTTTCTCCATGTCCTCACCAGCATTTTCCCTTGTCAATCTTTTATATTAGCTATTCACAGAGGTATGTGATTCATTTCTTTGCATTTTGAGAACTTCCTTTAGCCATTCTTTTAGAGTGCATCTGCAGACAACGGATTCTTTTAGAGTGCCTGCACCTGAGAATGTCTTTGATTTCCTCCTCATTCTTAAAAGGTCTTTTCACTGGATTTAGGTTGATGATTCCTCTCTTTTAGCACTTGAAAAAATATTGGGCTGCTTCCTTCTGGCCTCCACGGTTTCTAATGAAAAAAATCTGCTGTCATTCAAGTGGGTTTTTCGTTTTTTTCTCCTATAGTAAGTGCATCATTTCTTTCTGGCTGCTTTCAAGACATTCTGCTCATCTTTGGTTTTCAAAAATTGGCTATGCTGACTGTTGGCCTGAATAACTCTGGGTGTATCCTGTTTAGGGTTTATTCAGCTTTCTGAACCCGCAGGCTTATGGCTTTTGCCAAATTAGGGACATTTTTAGCCATTAGTTCTTTGAATGCCTTTCAGCCCTGCCCTCTTTCACCTCTCTCCCTGGGGATCTGATGACACAATTTTGTTACAGTTCAATGGGTCCCTTAGGCTCTATTGACTTTATTTTTCAGTCTATTTCCTTTCCTTTTTCCGATTGGACCATTTTTATTGCCGATTTTTATTGCCACAATTTTCTCCATCTTTTCCCATTTTGTTGTTGAATCCATCAATAACATTATGTTGTGTTTTTTTCTTTCTTTTTTTTTTTTTTTTT
>NW_003852416.1:351981-363912 GCF_000181295.1 Otolemur garnettii
AGCCCAAGAGTTGGAGGTTGCTGTGAGCTGTGATGCCACAGCACTCTACCAAGGGCAATAAAGTGAGACTCTGTCTCTAAAAAAAAAAAAAAAAAAGCAAAGATCCAAGTCCTCTTATAGTTTCTGTTTGGGTGGAGTTGGTGGGGGTGGGGTGAGTGGGGCAGACAGTAAACAACAGATGTACTAAATGAACAATTACACGATACACTGGAGGGGAAGAGGTCAAGGCCAGTTACGGGGGTCAGGGAGGTCTGGGAGGGGTGAGTGTGGTCAGGGCTGGCCTTAGGGAGAAAGTGACACTACCGTGCACACCTGACAGAGGGGAGAGGATGAACCTCAAAGCCCAACCCTATGGCCTGTGGGCAGGAGGAATATTTTAACCGGTTGGTACTAAAAACACTGTGCCTGGTCCTATGAGCCTTTGAAAATGACTAAAAGCAGAAAACAAAAATACCAAGCAAAAAAATAATAATAATAAAGAAGAACCTATTTGCTTCAAAATAAGCGATGGCAACACTGGAATTAGTAAATGTTTAATTAACTATCCACCCATAATGGACACACTGAATGTCTGAGTTTTGTGACATTTGAAAATGGCATAGATTAGATTTCTTCTACTTCATGAAAGTCCCCAAATATACACAACTGCTAAGAAATCACAGGCCAATTATACATTAACTATTTCTCATAAGTAAATAACTTCAACATTCTAAAAGTCATTTCAAAATTAGTAACAAAATAGGTTTGATTTGACATGAAGAGGGCTGAGTTTTCATGTACTTGGTGGATCCTCTAGAAAGTAAGGTCAGGATGGTACTAAATACTATGACTACGCCCCCAGCAGATCTAATGCTGCACTCACGTGTGGAGTGATTCACTTTCCTGGCAGTCGCAGCCAGCGGCCAGCACAGTGCAGTGTCACCTGCTATGTGCAGAATTGGGCTCCGGTGCATCAAGAGCTCATCTGCCTGGGCTAAGGGAGTGCTGGGTTGATTTCTTCATTTTCTTTTTTTTTAAATTGAGACAGAGTCTCACTTTGTCACCCTCCATAGAGTATAATGGCATCACAGCTCACAGCAACCTCAAACGCTTGGGCTTCAGTGATTCTCTTGCCTCAGCCTCCCAAGTAGCTGGGACTACAGGCATCCACCACAACACCTAGCTATTTTTTGGTAGCAGTTGTCATTGTTGTTTAGCAGGCCCTGGCCAGGCTCGAACCCACCAGCCTTGGTGTATGTGGTTGGCGCCCTACCCACTGAGCTAAGGGCACAGAGCCTGATTTCTTCATTTTCTTTCATAAAATGTCCATTTCCCTATGGAATTTTTTTTTTTTTTTGAGACAGAGTCTCACTTTTTCACCATTGTTAGAATGTCCTGGCGTCACAGCTCACAGCAACCTCAAACTCTTGGGATCAAGCAATTCTCTTGCCTCAGCCTCCTGAGTAGCTAAGGACTACAGGCGCCCACCACAAGGCCTGGCTATTTTTCTCTAAAAATAGAAAAAGAAAGTGCTGGGTTGATTTCTTCATTTTCTTGTTTTAAAATTGAGACAGGGTCTTGCTCTTCCTCAGGCTGCTCTTGAACCTGTCAGCTCAGGCAATGCATCCACCTTGGCCTCCCAGAGTGCTAGGATTACAGGCTTGAGCCACCACGCCTGGCCCTTCCCTATGGAATCTTATTTTCTGATTGCCCCTCTTGTCATTTCCAGACTGGGTCAGTGCATGTCCCATTCTGAAGAAAAATAAAATGACACATTTTGTCTTTATTTGACAAATAAAATGAAAAATAAAATGGAAGGAAAGTATTATGGGCTCTCCCTTCCACCCAGGGGATACCTGGGACTTTATGCGATTTGCTATTCTGAGAGAATATACCCGCAGGTGGAGCAACCCTGTGTACCTGGCACTGGGCCAGGGAGGTATTAGAGCATCTACTCTGGAGCTCGGTGCCCCAGAGTCCCCTGGGTGTGCCTGTACTGAATTTAGAGTCTGGTCCTTTAGAACAAACTGTTGGCAGTCAGGCAGGAAGGGGTGGGTGGAAGGATCTCTGAAGAAGACTGAGCAGGAATCACCAGGGTCCCCAGCCCCACAGACAGCCTCACCCTAGTATGAGTGCATTTTAGAGCACAGTCCTCCAGTCTCTCCACCAGGAGTTCCCAAAGCATGAGCCAGGAACCAGCAACCTCAGCATTCACTGCTTTGCTGAATACAAATTCCCCATCTCGCCCTAGACCTCCATCCAGAGTCAGAATCTCTGGAGCTGTGAGCCCAGCAGGTTGGCTGCTAACAAGCCCTCCAGGTGATTCTGATACACACCCAAGTTTGAGGACCATTGCTGTAAACAACACAATTCATTTGGCTGAACTCTTGCTCTCACATAGTTTCAATGCACAGACGCTGCCTCTGACTCTGGGGAGCCTTGCTCCAGGGATTTTTTTCCCAAAGCCTCATACATAGCCCTTTTGTGACTCTGAGAGGTAGCATGATGGAGCCAACAGAGGCACTCCGAAGCCAGACTGTCTGTGTTCAAAGCCCAGCTCTGCCATTCACCAGCTCTTTGGCAGAGCTCTCAGGCTCTTTGAGGCCAGTTGCCTTATCTGTAAGGTGACAAGGGTAACAATGGAAGTAACCTAATAGACTGGTTGGAGGTAACACTTCAAGGGCAAAGCATGCAGTAACTCAAGTTACCAATAGCCATTTTGTACATTAAGAATTGTCACAACTTTGAAATCACAGTGCGAGTATTCATCCTGAGCCTCTACACTAATGTGGCAGTAACGACGCTCCTCATGTGGGCTGGCTTCCCTGCAAGGACAGGTGCAGGGGACTGGGCCACATCTTTCCAGTCCCCAACCCAACTCCACCTCCAGTTTTCCCTCATAGCAGGCTAGGCCCCTCCCTTTCCTGGCAGTCTTGGGCAACCCAACCTGACCACACTATCTCCTTCAGAGGAGTGGTGGCTTTGGTGGCCCTCATTTATTTTTTGGAGAGAACTCACTTTTCCCCTATAGCAAACCGGGGTAGGTAGTAAACCACGTGAGGGGCCTTTCTTTTTCCTTATCTACTGAGAAAGTCTTTGTAGACTCACAAGAACAGAATTCTAGCCTTAAACAAGCAATCTGCACATGAATTATACCATGAACTCCAAGTGCACCCCATGGGGTGGTCCCAGCAGACATACATCGAGTACCTATCATCAGCGGGATAGTTGCAGAAATGGGGAGTAAGACACCCTTAGAAACAATTGTGGCGCTTTTCCGGGAAGGTGACGAAATGGCAGAAAAGAAGCAGCGGACCTTCTGCAAGTTCACCTGCCGTGGCATGGATCTCCGCCAGTTGCTGGATATGTCCTATGAGCAGCTGATGCAGCTTTACAGCGCCTGCCAGTGGCAGCGGCTGAACAGAGGCCTGCGCCGCAAGCAGCACTCACTGCTGAAGTGCTTGCATCAGGCCAAGAAGGAGGCACCACCCATGGAGAAGCCAGAAGTGGTGAAGACACATCTGCGGGACACGATCATCCTACCTGAAATGGTGGGCAGCATGGTGGGTGTCTACAATGGCAAGACCTTCAACCGGGTGGAGATCAAGCCTGAAATGATCAGTCACTACCTAGGGGAGTTCTCCATTACTTATAAGCCTGTGAAGCATGGCCGACCTGGCATTGGGGCCACCCACTCCTCCCGCTTCATCCCTCTCAAGTAGGCTGCCCAGTCCATAAAGACACTTCTCCAGTTGAAAAAAAAGAAAAGAAAGAAACAACTGGGGCATGCGGATGTTGCCACAGCACATGCATAAGCAATAAGGTTGTATTTTTTAAGTCTTTGTTTTTGTAGTTACTCATTTTTTATTGTATTTTACAGAAGTGTCAGTCGAAGATGGATGGGGGATAGGTTCCTACCACACGCAAACATTGTCTCCAAAAGGTCTTTGAGAGACTCAGAAATCAAGAACATTTGGGAGTTGAGGACTTGCAGAAGGAAGCAACCTTGCACAAATGAAGAGGTTCTTTGAGCCCCTGAACTCCCCACCTTGGTACCACATATTTTAAAATTCTAGACTGACTCAGGACATCCTGTTCCAAGCAAGGTGTTCAGAGCAACTAGGCGACCAAAAGAACTTTCCAGTGTATCCTGAACCCCTGACTGGCAGTGCCCAGCTTGAGAAGGGTGAACAGGAAGGACAGCAGGGGACAAGCAGATGCCATCTGTAGGGATGTGACCAAGCATGCCCAAGGAGAAAGAGCCCACAGGGGAAAGCCCTCGGGCTTCCTCCTCCCTCTCCGACACTCTCAGGGAAGAGGCAGGAGGACCAGGCTGACTCTTCTGTGGCTTCCACTGACCCTCAGGCCAGGCCATTACTGTGGAAAAATCACTCTGTGGGCTTCCCGGGCCTTTTCCACTTGGTCGGTTTCTGAGCTCTTCCACCTTAGTGAGCAGTGACTTGGAGATGTGCCGCGTGCCTCTCTGGTCCCCTGCGCCCGCCCTCCATTCTCAGTCATCACACTCAGGCGTCAGCTGATCAACTTGGCCAGGCCTGAGTGCTGTTCTTTGCTCTGTGGCATCCCGAGAGCCCACACTTGGGGAAGCTGGCAGAGCCCCGGCTCTTGAGGAGCTGTAATGAACAAGCCAGTAAGGGGCAAGCTCAGTCCTGGGAGAGGCAGGCAGCAGGAAGGAAACCCGAGTGAGAGACACAGGCAGAATGAGAAGCCTGGGGGCATCTGGGTCCTGCTGGCCAATGTGTTTCATGGCTCTCCAGGAGGACTCAGAATGCGTGTTGCAGAGGAGGAGTGGTAGGAATTGGGAAGTCTTTTTCCCAGTGAATCGTGCATAAGTCCCCCTGAATAAGACAGGCTTTCCAAAATGGGAGACGTTGGCCCCTGTGCTGTGAACCCAAGTGGATCTGCTAGGGAACAGATGCCCCAAAGGGAAACTTGGTGGGTGCCAACAGGTGGCCCTGCCTTGGCCTGAGGGTCCCGAGGCCTTATTAGTGGGTGGGCACCAGCTCAAGTTCATCCAAATGCCCGTGGCTTGTGCTTAGCCCCTGGAGTGGGAGCTCAGGGAGAACTTCGTCTCAAAACTCTTAGTGATGTCTGCTGATTGCAGGGTGGCATGTTTGTCCCCTGCCACCTGGGCAGAGACACGGTTGAGCTCCACCAGTGGCCTTGAGATGTAGCCTTCTGGAGGCCAGGTGGTGTCCACCAGGCTGTAGTCACACCGAATTGGGGGCCAATGCCCCTCCCCCTCTGTGTCTCACCTCTCTGTGGGCCTCAAAGCAGCACAGCTTGTATCCCTTGGAAATAATCCCTTCATCTCTATCCATGGAGCCTCTGTTCAGTGGGCTTGGGCTCAAGTCTGGGTGACCAGTAGGGTCCAACAGCAAGCATTGTCCAGCCACACAGGCACTAAGACCTCTTGGAAAACACCTTCCCTCCTTGCTAATAAGCTCATGCAAACCAACACCTGGGGGCCGACGCCTTGCTGGCTCATCAGGCTCACCTGGCCCAGTTGGCCTCACCTGACTCTGCATTTCAGCAAGTTCTTCCTCTGCTCCTTTCCTACAGCTGCTGTGACAAATTGCCACAAGGTTGATGGCATAAAACAACACACGTTTATCCTCTTACAGTCCTGGAGGCCAGAAGTCCAAAGCTGGTTTCACTGTGCTATGGTCAAGGTGTCAGTCAGCAGGGCTGAGTCATTCTGCAGATTCTGGGGAGAATCTGTTCCTCAGCCCTTCCAGCGTCTAGGGACTGCTTGCAATCCCTGACTTGTGGCCACATCACTGCGATCTCTGCTTCTGTAATCTCAATGCTTTCCGCCCCCTCTTATAAAGACCCTTGTGAGTACCACAGCCTCCCCCGCCCCGCCCGTGGATAATCCAGGATAATCTCCCTATCTCACGATCCTTAACCATATTTGGAGGATCCCATTTGTCATAGAAGGTGACATTCCCAGGATCTGGGGATTATGGGGCATGGATATCTTTGGGGTCATTATTCTGCCTACCACACATCCCCATTCGTTACCTCGTTTCAGCCTCACAATGGCTGTGTGAGGATGAGAAACGGAGGCTCAGAAAGGTTAGATGAACTGCCAAAGTCACCCAGCTAGAAAATGGTAGCGACGCACCAGACATATAGGTTCTGATGAAACTGAACAGATCGTATGGCGGAGTCAGAGGCAGATAAGGCACCTGCAGCGTGAACCAGGCTGGCTGCCATTCCCTCTGCTATGTCTGCCTCTCCAACATGCCCGAGCAGGCCTTTGTTCCTGCTTCTTTCTTTCACGGGTTAAGAGTTAAGTATTTGAGCACAAAGGGAACACCTGCAGACTGTCCTAGTTCATGGAGTGACCCACATTAAAAGAAAAGAGCTAACCAGCACACAGCTGGGTCCAATTTTCCCTGCCGGTCCTGGGCTTTATGGCAGTCCAAGGGTTGCCCTGACAGGATGCTCACATGTGGTGTGGTCAATGATTTTCTCAATTAACCCAGGAGTTAATAAACTTCCTGTTGCTTAAGGAGGTGCCCCCCTACCCCATCCCAGGGATGTGAAGACTTGATCCCACAGCCAGGGAAAGAAACAGGGACCTATGTCTTTGGCACTGAACCAGGTTAAGAAGGACTCTTAGAGCAATGTTCACTTGTTTTAACTATGTCATTGTTGATTCAATATTCAGTTGGTGCTGGAGGGGGACAATAAGCATTATTCACTTCCTGGGCATCTCAAGGGCACATAAACGAACAGTTGCACCTGCCTGGATGAAACGTGCTTAGGCCCCAGTAAGACATCGAGTGACTCATGTCTCTCGTTGGGGAAGCCAAGCAGTTGGCCGTGCTGTTCAGTGAAGCGTAGATTAAAGAGGAGTTAATCACTGTGTTCAAGAGTCACTGAACCCTTTCTGCTGTGCTCGGGGCAGACACTGGATAACTCCCTGCTCCCAGCTGCAGCCCATGACACCTGGCTTCCTACTCACTGTTCTTAATGGTGGATCTGAAATTCCCCTCTCCTTAAGGGAGTCCAGGAGCAAATCTGACCCCTTGGCTTGGATGAGAATTGGGTCCGAGGAAGGTGTCTTTGGGTGGTCAAGAAACCTTTGATTTAACTCAGAGTGGCTCTGAGTAGATTGACCTGACTCTCAAATGTGTCAGTCAAGGGGCCTTCGCCACAGATGGCTGGTGGGAAGTGACCATGGAGGCTACCCAGTAGTAAGGGCCCTCGCTGCTGGTGGGAAGAAAACTTGCCAGTCATTTTAGAGAGCAATTGTACAACAGCAAATAGAAGCTGCACATGTTTGGGGGGTCCATTAACTTCTTATTAAAATATATTTAAAAATGCATATTTTAATGACCATATTACTTCAAAACTTGTTTTACTTTTCCAATTAACAGTATATTCTTGCCACTAGAATACTTCAACAATAAGTTTTTAGTGATTGGCTAACAAACGGAAACTCATTTTTTTTTTTTGAGACAGTCTCACAATGTTACCTTTAGTGGAATGCTATGGTATCACAGCTCACAGCAACCTCAAACTCTTGTGCTTAAGCGGTTCTCTTGCCTCAGACTCCCAAGTAGCTGGGACTACAGGCACCTACCACAATGCCCGGCTTTTTTTTTTTTTTTTTTTTGCAGTTTTTGGCTGGGGGGCTGGGTTTGAACCTACCATCTCCAGTATATAGGGCTAGTACCCTACCTCTTTGAGCCACAGGCGCTGTGCTCTATTTTTTTTTTTTTCAGTTGTCATTGTTTAACAGGCCTGGGCTGGGTGTGAACCTGCCTGCCTCAGTGTTATGTGGCCAGTGTCCTAACCACTGAGTAACAGGCACCGAGCCACAAACAGAACTCTTTCTGTCCAGTTCCTGCAGTTAGGCATCTGAGATCATGCTGATGTTTTGTATTACAAACAATGCTACAAGGAATACCTTTGTAGCTAAATCATTAGCTATTTTCTGGGTTTTGATTTTATTAGTCTAAATTCCTAATGTGGACTCGCTTAATCAAAAGGGCAGGTAGTAAACTTCTCCCAAACTTAGAGGTTTAAAACAACAATTATTCTAGCTAGAGAAATCCTTTGCAAAGTTTCTTCTAGAGCCACTCATGGGACTGCACACCACTGATGGGTAGGCCGGCCTGGAAGGTTCCAGATGGCCTTTCTCACAGTCTGGTGATGGGTGCTGGTGGTCAGGCTGAGGCCCTGTGCTGCACCCTCCCGCAGGCCAGCTGGGGCTGCTGCACCGTATTGTCCCAAGTTTCCAAGAGGGCCGGAACTGCAGCTGCGAGGCTCCTTTAGCTCCAAACTGCTGAACTCACACCATGTTACTTCTGCCCCATCCTGTTGGCCACAGCAAGCCTAAGGGCCAGCCCAGAGTCGAGAGGGTGTAGAGACAGGCTCCATTTGTTGATAAGTGGAACAGCAAAAGCCCTGGGCATGCTCACCAGAAGGCAATTCTCCAGGACCATTATCTTGATCTACTGTGGGAGTTCACATCCTAAACTCTTTTCTAATCAACCTCAAAAAGACTGAACCCATTTACACTGCCCCCAGCCAGGGTCCTTCGGGAATGTTTTCCTTAAAACAAACTGGGGCAACCACTTCCAGAAGGGTGTGCACAGGATGTGAGAGCAGAGGAGCTTTCATCCTCCAAGTGGCCACTGTCACTCTCCTGGGTGGTAATTTGGGGACAAGAGCAAATGAAGGGGTCATGCAGGGAGGTTAAGGGATCCTTGCTCTTTTGGACAAAGGGGAGCTGAGCTCACTGCTCTCCAGTCCATCCTTTTCACATGGTCTCCATGCTGGCACTCCTGCTGGGCCCCTCACCTCTGCCTGGGTCACCCACCACTACTCCTGCTCTGCTCTCCCCACCCAACTCCTTTTCCGTACATCATCCAGGATGACTTTTTCAAAATGGAAGACACTGAGGCTGAAAGCTCTTTGAATATCCCTCACTGCTCTTGGGAAAGGGACCGAAATCCCTAACACAGCCTCCAGGGCCCACAGGGTCACACTAGCCAGTGTCTCCAGCCTCTGCTCCTACCTCTATGGGCTCTGGCCACTGGGGCCACCTTTCTCATGTTTTATGAAGGCATCAGGGTTCCCTGCATGTGGTCTCTGGGCTTGGATCTTCTCTTGAGCCCTTAATTCCGCCTCTTTTTTTAAGGCTGCTTTATGGAGATAGAATTCACACACTATATAATTCGCCCAGTTAAAGGTACAGTTGATTGATTTTCAGCATATTGCAGATTTTCAGCATGTGCAACCATCATGACTCAATTTGAGGACATTTTCATCACCTCAAACAGAAACCCCGTGCCCTCCAGCTATCTCTTGCCTGTATCCAGCCTCAGCAGCTACTGATCTACTGTCTCTAGATTTCCCTCCTCTGAACATTTCATATGAATGGAATAATATAATGTGTGCTTTTTTGTGGTTGGCCTCACACCCTCAGCATCATATTTTCAGGGTTCGTGAATGAAGCACGTGCCAGTCCTTTATTCTTTTTCACAGCCAGATAATTTTCCACTGTGTGGATATACCACATTTTGTTTATCTGATGGATGTTTGGGTTGTTTCCACCTTTTTGCCATTGTGACTATTTTTCTATTGTGAATATGCTGTGAATTTTCATGCCCAAGTTTCTCTTGGATGTAAGTTCTCATTTCTCTAGGTTTAGGCTCAGAAGTGCTCATTGCTGAGTCACACGGTAACTCTATATTTAATCGTTTGAGGAACCACCAATTTTCAAAAGTGACTGTGCTATTTCAGTTTCCCACTAGCAGTGCATGAGGATTTGGGTTTCTCTGCATCCTGACCTAAACCATTCTACTTTCTTCTCCCTTTAAGCATCACTTCCCCTGCAAGGACCTCCTTGGTCCTCGAACCCTCTGGGATCAAGGTCAGATTTCTTTCCTTTCTGCTCTCAAAGAACTGGGCTCCTGCTCCTCAGGGCACTCGGGCATTCTTCATTGCAATCATTCCACTAACGCCTGTCTCCCTGACACTGTGGGCTCCAGGAGGGCAGGGACAGTGTGGTTTTTTTACCTTTGCAACCACAGCCAAAGCCTGGCCCCTAGGTAGCTCACTGCACATCTGTGCGATGGATGATGTCAAGGAAGGAAAGTGCAAAGGTCACATGACTCATTCAAAGTCACAAAGCTCAAAGTCACAAGGAGTCATGAAAGCCTTTTGTCCTATTCCAGCCCTGCCCATTTAGCAGCCACTAGCCATGTGTGGCCACTGAACATTTGAAATGTGGCTAATGTGATTGAGAAATGAAGTTCTGAATTTTATTTCATTTTAATTTACTTAAATTTAAATAGTAGTCAGTACAAGTAGAAAAAGCAAAATAATAATGGTACCCCCAATACAGAGTGAGGTCTGCTCCCCAGCACTGGACTCCTCCTTTCTGGAGCAGGGCTTCTCCCTGACCCTGACAGGGGCCTTCACCCAGCAGTCTGGGCAGAGTCCTAAGGTGACCACAGCTGGGCCTCAGGCATGGCTCAACCCCCTGGGCCCTGGGGGTCTGCAGAGTCCAGAAGTACCCGTTCCTTGCTCCATGGTGGGTACTGTTGCTGCCTTGTTTGGCTAATGGCTGCCACATTGGACAGAGCAGGACACATAAGACATTTCCACCATCACAGACAGTTCTGTTGGCTGAAGCTGCCCCCAGGATCTGCCTCACAGAGGTTCCTCCTTTCTCCATTTCCCCAGGAGAACCTCCCATCCCACATTCTAGCTGTCAAGGCCCCAGGATCTATGGGCCAAACTTCCCCACATCCCACACCATCCACTTGTGTACAAGTGGGGCTGGGAATACCCTACCTTGTCTCCCCAATAGCTCAGCTAGCTCCATCATTCTCTCTTCTCACCCCAGGCTGACAAGAGCAAGAATTTCCTCTCTGTCTCTGGTACCACAAGACAAACCAGTCTCCAGGCTGCAAAACCCTCAAATGAGGGGAGAGGAAACAAGTCTCTCCTACTCTTTGTAACCTGTTCTCATTCTGATAAGCTGTTAGCCCAGGTGTTCCTCTCTCTGGTTCACAGGCGGTACCACTCACATCTGTTCTTCCCTACTTAGAATCAGAGAATTCAATGTTTGCAGCTGGAAAGGACTGTGGGGAGCACCTATGTCAAGTTTTTCATTTTGCATGACAGGAAGCAGAACCAGGGACCCATAAAGAGTTGCCCAAGATCCCACAGCACCCATTTTGACCTTTAACAAGTACTATGGGACCCCAAGACATGGGGACAACGGGAATAAATTGTATCAAGTACCTGTCACACATCAGGCTACTACGTGTGTGTAGTAGCACATCATACATCAACTTGTTTGACACTGACCACGGCTTTTATTGTGGATTTCAGATCAGGCTCTGAAGTTCAGAAGGTTAGACAACTTGCCTTAGGCCACACAGCTAGTAAGCATCAGAGCTAGGACCCAAACCCACATTAGTTCTACTCTAGAACCCAAAAGAGTTGCTGAGCACACAGAAAATCTTGGGTTATCTGTTGGAGGACAGAGTTTGAGAGGTGATCCAGAAGGTGGGTGACAGGGTAAGCAAACAGAACGAATGTTCTGAACGTTACCCGTAAGAACTTTTGTTGGTCAGCGTTGATGGCCATCGCTTCAGGCATGGCACCTATGGGCTTTAAAATTTTAGTCTAAGAAATTCTCACTTGTAAGAAAATCATCTTAAAATTTTTTGTCTCAAGATTTAGGCTTTCGGCTTGGCACCTGTGGCTCAAGGGGCTAAGGCGCCAGCCACATACACCTAAGGTGGTGGGTTTGAATCCAGCCAGGGCCTGCCAAACAACAATGATGGCTGCAACCAAAAAACAGCTGGGCGTTGTGGTGGGCACCTGTGGTCCCAGCTACTTGGGAGGCGGAGGCAGGAGACTCACTTGAGCCCAGGAGTTGGAGGTTGCTGTGAGCTGTGA
>NW_003852416.1:364502-387995 GCF_000181295.1 Otolemur garnettii
CCTCAAGCTGTCCCCCTGGGTAGAGTGCCGTGGCATCACAGCTCACAGCAACCTCCAACTCCTGGGCTCAATCGAGTCTCCTGCCTCAGCCTCCCGAGTAGCTGGGACCACAGGCACCTGTCACATGCCGGTTATTTTTTGGTTGCAGCTGTTATTGTTGTTTGGCGGGCCTGGGCTGAATTCGAACCCACCACCTTGGGTGTACATGGCTGGCGCCTTAGCCACTTGAGCCACAGGCGCTGAGCCCAGAAAGCCTGTTAAAGCACAGATTTCTGGGCATCTCTCACTGCAAATCAGCCTCTCTCAGCCATGCCCAGGGATCTGCATCAGCATTAGTGCCCAGTGACTGATGCATGCTCAGCTCCGCTCTCTGCTGTTTGAGCACCACCTGTGCACTGTTTCCTGCTGACCCTCCCCACAGAGACACCTCCCCAGGCCCAGCTATGTGCCACCTTCTCAGTGAGCCACCTTCACCCCGCCCAAGGCCCTGCCATAATCAAATGAGGTTGACAGCGCCCCGTGCGGCCCCCCTGGGTGCAGCAGGTGCTCAGTGCACATTTCTCTTGAGTGGACAGTAAGTGCTCAACAAGTGCTTAAATTAAGGCCCCTGCAACATTTCACCTGCTCTCAGTAGACCATGGGGGCAAACAGGGATAGACTGGACTGTGGCCAGGCCTGAACTGGCCCCTCAGCTCCATCACTTGGAGGAGCCTCAGATGAGTAAATGCTGTGCTCTCCCTGGGGTCAGCTTCCTGTCCACCTGCTCAGACATGCAGAACGTACTCCCCCGGAGGTAGGGGGTGGGCTGGGGGAATTCAGTGGATGGTGCCTGGCTGGTCAGAGGTGCTCAGCTAGCGGTTCCCACCAGCATCGTCACCTGAGCTCACTAAGCCTCAGTGTCCCCCTCTGCACAATGAGAGGGTGGATGTCAAGGGCCCCACATTGCTGCAAGTTCACCACCTCCTGCCTCTGGTAGCCAGGTGAAGAGCCTGGGGGTGCAGCCCAGTCCTTCAGGCCCTCTCCCCATCTGCTTGAGGTTACCTTCCTGCTCCATCCTTGTAGCTCTGCCATTCACCATAGAGACACATTTTTGGCATTGCTGCTTTGTAAGTTTTTCCTACTCTTGCAAACTGCTGGATTGTGAGTCTGCGTGTTTTAAATACCTAATGGTCATTTCCCACAGAGTGGGCAATCATTGATGATTCAGCCACACTTCCAAACAGCTCTTCTCTCTTCGGCATGTGCAGATTTGCTTTTCAGAGTTTTTATGTCTTTTTGTCCCTCTTATTCTGTGGAAATGTGGTAAAATGCCATGAGGCTGCACTTAGTCCTGAGCCAGTAACATCAAGCCTCTAGATGTCCCACAGGGGGCGGGATGGTAGTGGCTCATAAAGGGGCCGTCAGATGCAGCAGAGTCTGCAGGACCCACAGTGCTGACAGGGAGGCAGAGGGCAAGTTCAAATGCCTTTTGCATAGACAGGGAAGCGACATTCACAGAAGGTAAGTGATGAATAACTTTTCTGACATTGTACAACTAGGCAGCTTGAAAGTGAAACAACTATGTCATCCCCTTCCTTCGCAGACACCGCGGTCTTGTTGAAGAACCCAACCTGTTTAACGCTAGTGAGAAAAACATCAGGTTCAAAGGAAGCACTTGCTGGATGATCCCAATTTGAATGAAAAGAAATCTAGTGCACCTAAAAACACTTCCCAAAGATCGCCTGCCAAGCTTCTCAGTGGTGGCGGTCCCAATCCATTTTATTTTCTTCTTGGTACTTTTGCACTTTTCCTGACACCTTGCATTATTTTATAACAGTAACATTTAGGCTATTAAGTAAAGTTGTCATGCTTATTTGAAAACACATTACACCTCCCAATGAAATGGGATGAATCTTTTAAACATGATCTTGAACAAAATCATGTGGACACACAAGAGTGTCCACTGCATGATTCTGTTTATAAAATATTCAATCTAAATAGCCAGACTAATTCACGGTGATGGGAGTCGGAGTTGTGTTTACCGTGTGCAGGTGGGGAATGCCTGGGCACAGGTACACTGGGAGGGTCTGAGGCGCTGCCCACACTCTTTTTATTTTTGAGCTGAGTACTGGTTACATGGCTGTGTTCACCTGCAATAACTCATCACACTACATCATAGGTTTGGAGGGGTTGATTTTGATGTTTTAAAATATTATGTTAAAAACATTTATTTGGCTGGGCTCAGCAGCTCACACTTGTAATACTTACTAGCACTCTGGGAAGCCAAAGCAGGTGGATTGCTTGAACTCAGGAGTTTGAGACCAGCCTGAGCAGGAGAAAGACCCCATCTCTACCAAAAATAGAAAAAACTAGCCACGCATTGTGGAGGGCACCTTTAGTCCCAGCTACTGCGGAGGATGAGACAAGAGGATCACTTGAGCCCAGGAGTTTGAGGTTGCTGTGAGCTGTGCTACCATAGCACTCTAGCCTGGGGCAGCAAAGTGAGACTATCTCAAAAAATAAAAAAATTATGTGGATTACTGACTATTTTGTCACCTCTTTCGGTTTTGTGCCTGAGTGAGCACCTTGCTCAGCTCACCCTAATCCTGACCCTGCAGGAAGGGAGGAATTATTGAGGCCGAGTTTCCAACCATCCACCCCACTGGGCCACCTCTGCCAGCTCATGGGAACCTTTTACATCAGGAACTAGGCTGGAAAACATAAACTGCTCTAGGGATTTCAAACAGAATCAGTATAATACAGAGATCTGGTTCCCAAGTGAAGAAAGGGCTGAGAAGCCAAGTGGAGAGTGAGGCAACTCAGAGACTGGAGTGAAGGACGTCTCCACCGCCTCAGGGGCTGGAGAGGCCCAGGGACATGGTGGCTGGCCGAGGGGGCTGGAACCATGGCATGAGGCTGCTGAGGATGTGCTTGGGAAGCAGAGGGAGGAGTCGGGGCTGTGGTAGAGACACAGGCTACTGAGAAACGCCTCCCTGCACAGAGGGTGAGAAGCTTCTCCTGCTCACTCATCTTCCAAGCTCTTCACACTTCCCCTTGACTGGACTTGGCCAGAAGCAAGCTGGTGAGGGAGTCTGGGAACAGGCTTGCAGAAGGGTGGGGAGGACCCTGCCAACACGTTCCCAACACCCAGCTCTGCTGCTGCCTCCTGGGCCACACTGCACAGGACGTGGAGCTCCTCTGCTGGAAAGGAGGCTCCCCAGCCTGTGTGTGTGACTGTAAGGTGATCATTAGACTAAACTTCCCCACCTCATTGTCTGCAGGGCATCAGCAACTCTCCATCACGCTTCCAAAGACAATAGAAACACTGTCATGGGCACACCCTCCGCTGACCCCTGGTATAATTCTCTCCTCTTGGGTGTGGGTGGAACATGTGACTTACTTCTGGCCCAGAGGGTAAGGCTGCCACGCCCATGATTACATCACATGGTATAAGATGCTATCTTAGCAGGCCAGAATGAGAGCTGCTCCTGCTGGCCTGGAAGGAGCAAACAACCATGTATTGAAAGATCTGTAGAAAGAGCTATCTGGCAGGGAACTGCAGGGGGCCACTAGGACCTGGGCAGCCTTCTCCCAACTGCCAGGGGCAGTCAGGGTCTTCAATCATACCCCTGCAAGAAAATGCATCTACCAATGACCCTAAGGGGCTTGGAGCTGGATTCTTCCTGGTCATGTCTTCACATGAGAACACAGTTTGGCTGCTACTAGATTGCAGTGTTATGAGACCCTAAATATAGGACCTGGTAAAGCTATGCCGACATTCCTTAACCATGCAAGTCAAAACATTAAATAGATGTTGACATAAAGTCACTAAATTTGTGGTACTTCGTTATTCTGCAATAGAAAACTAATAATACACAAAGTGGGAAGAAAGGCTTTCGACCTCAGTTCTTCCAACCCATAGAGTTCCACTTGAGAAGGTGGCTGGACTGGGCTGGCATCCTTCCTTTCTTCCTCTGGATGCCACTCTGCTCTCTCCCTGCCCCCCCACCATCTTCCCCTGTTCTCTGCTCCCTTCTCTCTCTCATCTCTTCCCCCATTCTCTTCCTTTTCTCTAATACAAAATAAACTTACACTTTTGTGTGCTAAAATAAATAAATAAATAAATCAAAGGTGGTATGAGCTGGGTGTGGTGGCTCATGCCGGTAATTGCAGCACTTTGGGACACTGAGACAGGAGGATCACTTGAGCTCAGAAGTTCAAGACCAGCCTGGGAGACATAGTGAGACCCTGTCTCTACAAAAAATAAAACAATTGGTCAAGTGTGGTGGCATGCAGCTGTAGTCCCTGCTACTCAGGAGGCTGAGACAGGAGGATCACCTGAACCCAGAAGTTTGAGGTTGCCCTGAGGTACAATGACACCATTGCACTGTAGCCCTGGTAATAAAGTGAGACCCTTTCTCAAAAAATAAATTTTAAGAAAAAAATTAAAAGTTGGGATGATAAAGAAGTCACTCTGAACCTTATAAGTGCTTCGTTTCCTTCCGACCTCTTGTTCTATCTGAGCCCAAACATCCAGGGACTGTGGGCAGAGCTGCACCTAAGAGAAGTCCTTGGTGCTCCCAGTGGGAATCTGCTGTCACTGCTGGTGCTCCCAGCAGCGCCCGGAGAAGGCAGAAGGTTAGAGCTGGACTCAGGGTGCTGGGCGGTCGGTGATGGCAAATGGACTTGGGCCTGGCACTTTCCACCCTCCAATGATGAGTGTACAAATGTGGGCAGAGTCCACAAGAGACATCATAGAAGGCCAGCTGAGTACCTGAGTGCTTCCTTTCACGTTATTTTATTTTCTTTTATGCAGACCGGTGGGAGGAAAATCCCATAGATTCTTCTGGAAACTGTCAAGATACTGGGAAGATGAAAGCGAAACTTGCATATATTGGGATGCCCACAGTTTGGATTTTCAAGGCCTAAAATATGAAACAAAACAAAGCAAGAGGGACTTTCAGGATAAAAATTGTCTTCTAAATGGGGAAAGAGGAAGGCTTAACAATTACAGAAGCTGATGGTTCTCAACTTTGGTTGCATGTCAGAACCACCAATGACAATATTTAAAATAAACTTTTAAAAATATTAGGTATAACTGAAATACAATAAAGTGTACAAATCTTAAGAGTACAGCTTGGTGAATTTTCATTGCGTAAGAACTACTGGGACAGCATCACCCTGATCAAGATAAAGGATGTTTCCTAGCCACACAGAAGTCTCTTTCCTGTTCACTCTTGGTTACTATACCAAGCCCTCTTCCTCACCTCCACAAAGGAAAGTACTGTTCTGATGTCCAAAACCATAGAAAATCACCTGGGAAGCTTTTTTTTTTAGACAGACTCTTACTATGTCACCCTCGGTAGAGTGCCATGGCATCACAGCTCACAGCAACCTCTAACTCCTAGGCTTAAGCAATTCTCTTGCCTCAGCCTTCCGAGTAGCTGGGACTACAGGCGCCTGCCACAATGCCTGGCTATTTTTTTCTTGTAGTTGTCATTGTTGTTTAGCAGGCCCAGGCCGGGTTCAAACTCCCTAGCCCTGGTATATGTGGCCAGCGCCCTAACCACTGGGCTACAGGGCACCAAGCCACCTAGGAAGCTTTTTAAAATATTTGTCCTCAGGCCTGAACCATGGAGCACATGGTATGATGATCTGGGTAGTGCTCTGGCCTGGGGAGTTGAGTAGGCCAGGGGGATTCTGATGTGCGGTGGGAACGGGGAACTACTCACAGACTTTGGCAAAGTCCCATTCCCTGAAGGATGGCAAGGGACACCACTGACCTCCTTGAACTCACAGCCTAAGCAGCTCCTCCTAGGTGTTCTGCCAATGTCTATGTCGTGGCTGTCAGAAGCCAGGCCAGGCACGGAATTGCCTGGATGCTGCCACTGCCCACTGAGGTTGATGGGCCCGGTCCTCCTCTGATGGGTCAGAGTGAGGCAAGTGCGTCCAGGCTATGGATTTCAGGGAAAGTGTCGGGTAATGCACAGGTAATTCGCTGATGCAAACATACTCCATGGCTATATCTTCCCCTCACAGACACTATAGAATGCACTGGACACTATAAAATGCATCTGGTGTGAGGCACTTAGATTTGGGCTCCAGTTACCAGTGTCCCCTGCTTTTCATTTTAGAATGTTTCTCTTTACCATTATCTGAAGCTGTGATAATCCTTAAGAAACTAAGCAAGCTTCCCCAGTGAACTCCAATGTAGATCACTGGAGGTTAGAAGCCAGTGATATCCCAAAAAAGGGATGGGGGAAGAGACAGAACAAAAGGAAATAAAAAAGAAAAAGACAAACACTTGCATGGCTCTTGCAGGATGGCTTCACAAACCCAAACTTCTGTGTGATCTGTCTCGTCCTGAACTCCTGCCACTTGCCGTTGACCAGCGTTTGGGCTCTGATCTCGTACTTGACCACACGCTCTGCCCTCAGGTTGATGGGACCATCCTCCCAGACCACAGCAGGGAGTTCCGGGTCTGTGTGCTTTATTCTCTGCAGAGAGAGTGACCCATCTCAGGTGGAACTGTGACCAAGGAGGCCCAGAGATAGCACCATCTGGTTCCTATCCAGTTCCTCCTGTATAACGTTTGTAGGCAGCAAAAGGACACTTCCCAAATGGCTCCATTTCCTAGGAACCACAGCTGCAGAGTCAGCTGACATTTGACCTCTCACCATACATAAACCGTGGGCTGATGGCCTGGGCTTTAGCCAACCCTGAAATCTATCATTAAGTCAAGCTTTGTTATCACTTTGCCAGAATTAAAAACCAACAGAATACTCGTATGGGCATTTTGACTGGTGTTAACTAATTCATCTCCTCCATCCAGAAAGATGCATTGTGTAAGAAGATGGTTTAATCACTGGAGATGAAGAGCTGACTCCCAAGAAGGAGAAATGACTGGCTCAAAAATACGAGGTAGTGGCAAAGATGAGACCCAAACTCAGGCTTCTGCCTTCACGCATTCACCCATTTATTTGTTCATTCTGTTGGTCCCTCCTCGAAAGCTCCCCTATGTTCCCAGGTACCAGGATTGGCAGTAGTAATAAAAACACTAAGAAGATATAGTTTCTCAAAAATTGGCAGTTCAGAGAAAAGAGAAGACTTATACACAGATCCTAAGTGGAACATAGCAGACCCTCCTCATAGTTGCCATCATTGTCATCATCGCTAGTGCATAAGGTGCTTTATGAGTTAGACCCTTTCCAAGCCCTTTGCACAAATTAACACAGTTAACACCCACATCAACTCAGGGAGGTATGTCCTGTTAACTGCTCCATCTTAAGGATGAGGAAACGGGACCAAGGAAGGTTCATGGAACTCGTCAAGGTCCTGCAGCTCACCAGGCCATTTGACAGCTGAGTCTCTGCTCCTGTCCTCAGAGTCCAGCAGGAGAATTGAGGGGAGTGGGCACCCTCCTGACTCCTCTGGGGCCTTGCCCCCAGTTATGCTTTGCCACAGTAAATAAGATCACCCCTCTCCCACCTAAGGGCACTACCTGTCACCTTCATGGAAGGTGACCATCATGTAAAGCATCACCTAAGACGTTTGAATTAAAGATAAACTGAGCTCCCAATGTGGAGACATAGACTAGAATTTAACCCTGGATTTACCAACACAGGCCATAGGAAGACGAAGATATTGAGTTTTGAGATCCCCACCTGCTAAGTGGGCTAACAATACCCACCTTCCAAGGTTGTTATAAGATCAAACGACATCACGTATCTGAGCGTGATTAGCACTCACGGTATGGTTCATGTTAATTGTTAATTAATGATTAATCAGTTATTAAGGCAATACGAATTTGTTCTGAGTGTAAAAGGCTGTTTCAGAGACATAGCCTTCACGTGCTCTATCCCTCTTACCTGCATGTAAAAACTGTAAGAGGTAGTATCGTGTTTAATTCCCTTTATCTCAAAGAAGAATCCATATACGGCGATCATTTCTGAATGAGTTGTGTACTCCTGAATTGGGAAAGAGAAACAACAAAGGGAAGGGAGAGAAATTCTCTAGTTTTCAAAGTCAAGAGCACATAGCAAAATAAATTATAGCAATAACAACAAAATGACTCATTTGGCAGCAGATTTTTAAGTGAAAATACAACAGCAATTTAAGCCTAGGAGGACAGGAAAAGCCAAACTGTAGTGACACCACAAATCCTTAGTAGTGGTAAATACCACTAACGGTACAGTCAGGAGAAGTTTATAGGAGAGAAACGGTCCCCAACCTTTCTGGCACCAGGAGCCAGTTTCCTGGAAGACAACTTTTCCATGGATCAGGAGGGGGAAAATAGTTATGGGATGATTCAAGTGCATCACATCTCTGCCTCAGATCATCAGGCATTAGATTCTCATAAGGAACACTCTAGATCCTTTACATGCACAGTGTACAGAGGGTTTGTGCCCCTATGGTAATCCAGTGCTGTCGCTTATCCGTCACGAGGCAGAGCTCAGGCGGTGATGCCAGAGGTGGGAGCGGCTGTAAGCACAGATGCTTTGCTGGGTTGCCTGCTGCTCCCCTTCTGGTGTGTCTAGTTCCTAACAGGTCACACGCGGTATCAGTTAACAACCCAGGGACTGGGGACTGCAGTCAGTAGAGTTAGTAGCGAAGTAGAGTTAGTTACCAAGCACTAACAATATTATTTACTCTGCATGTTCTCTAGTGGAGGAAAGAATGGGTTGGGTGTGTTCCTAGATGACCCAGGGTCTGCAGCATTTTGTTCTGATTTGACAGGTCTAAGATACTGTCTATTCATGGTACTTGCAGGAAGCCCTGGCCCCTGTGACCTACACCTGCCTACTTAGGCAAGTCTCTGCAACCCAGGAGCTGGGCCAGTCCATCCAGGCCTCACCCAGAAGAGACTCTCTCATGATGAGATTTAGGCCCTGACTCCCTGAAATACCAATTCTTTTGAGATCACTAATTGGGGTGCCTTTAAAGAATCACAGGGAAGCAGTGATTTCTTGGAGAATTGTGCCTGTCACAGGGAGCCCAAAGATTAAAGCACAGCCACCAACCCCAGACATTCCTCTGATGACTGAGTGCCAAGATGCCTTGTAATCAAGCTTCTTGATCCAAAACAATTTGGTTCTGGGATCCACCAAAATAGCTGCCCAGAATGAACAACCTTAACTGGGACTTGGCGGGGCGTCTCTTGTTGAGCTAGTGGGTGGCTGTTGTTTGTAGGTTATGGGATGACCACCCATCCCAGTTTGCCTAGGCCTTCCCTGGTTTTAGAACTGATAGTCCTGCATCCCAGAAAAACCCCTCCATCCCAGGAAAACTAGGACAGTTGGTCACTTTAGTGGGGAAATTTGGGATGCACATCAGATTACTAAGCAGCCTGTCCCAGGCCCCTTCCTGTGAATTCTATTTGCCAGGAGCTGCTGAGCATGCAGGAAAGATCCCATGACTTCTCCCCTGACCTTCCCACCAGAGGCCAGGAGTGATCGTGGACTACCAACCCTATGGAGGTCCTTAAGCAAGCACAAGAGGGTAGCTTTTCCCCTTGTTTGGGTCCAGTTTTTAGTACCTGTTTGAAGAGCAGCCCAAATCTCATAGCCTGGGTGGTAAAATCTTTCAGGTGGGCCATGTCACCCCCATTCTCCAGCTGCAAGGAAAATGGACACAGCTCACCAGCAGCCTCATCCACCAGATGTGAGTGCTTGTCATCATCTTCATGTCTATTCCTTGACCCCACTCCTCCCACCTTGCTTGAAAGAGAATTCTGCCTCTAGATCCTACATTCAGCCATCCCTGCAGTCTGCAGGCCTTTGCTGCAGGCCTTTGCTGGAGACCTGCTCTGAGGGGGGCTGTGCTCAGCACTTCCAGAGGATGCAAGAGGAGAAAAGAAAGTTCCCAAGTCATCTGAGACAGAAAATATGTACGTAGTGGGCCAATTAGGCAGAGATGAACTTGGTCATAAAGTCAAGAGCCAGAGAGGCCCCACATGGCAGGTCCCAAGGTGAGGGTGCGGAAGAGTGGAGAGAGGATTTTGGGAGGATGGCAGCATAGGCGAAAAGAAGGAGGTGGGTGGGGTCAGAGGGAGGTGGGGGGCTTCCCGAGGTGTTAGTGCAGACACAGTCCCCTCTCTCTGTGACTCCTCTGCCACTCTGTTAGAGCACAGTTTGGAGTTTTGACTTTGAGCAACGCCCTTCTATGCAGTCATCCTCTACTGGGTGGGGGCTCAGAGACTGTGGTTTGCACACTACAATAGGTATTTGTTGAACTGGATTGCATTTTAACCGGTGACTCATACATCCTCAGAACTCACACACTGCCTCACTTCATCTCGAAAAATGCAAAATTGGAAACACAGCAGTACAATGGTTTGCACAGACAATTCACAAAGGGTGAACTGCTGCATGGAAAAATATTCTTATTTAAAAGGAATAAAGGAAATGCATATTAAAAGTGAGATGTCATTATTCCCTTCTCAATTACAAAAATGATTTGAAATTAAAATGCTCTCCATTGCTGAGGATGTGCAAAATGAGACTCATTTATTACCGGGGGAAGAGTAAGTTGGTCCCAATGCTTGTTAATGTCTCAAGAACAAAAATGCACATTCCTTTTTTGTGCCAGCATTTCTACTCTTGAGAGTATCCTATTAAAAAACAAAGTATAATATAATAACCCATTAAATGAAAATATGTTTCTTATACTGTCAGTTATAATAGTAAACAATTAGAAACGTTGTAAGTTTTTACAATAAAAAATGGAAAAGTAGCATTGATCATGGCACGTTCTCTTGGCAGAAGAGTTTGTAGCCATTAAAAAACTGTGTTAAATTAATAAACTGTGGTATATGTATGCCATGGAATACTACTCAGCTGTAAAAAAGATGGAGACTTTACATCTTTTCTATTTATCTCCATGGAGTTGAAGAACTTTCCCTTAGCAAAGTATCTCAAGCATGGGAAAACAAGCAACTCATGTACTCAATACTAATTTGAAACTGGTAGATGAACATGTATAGGTTCACACGAGAAAAAAAAACAATTAAATTCAAGAAGGGGGAGGGGCGTGGGGAATGGAGGGAAGGAGCTCAGTGAGCCCCACCTAATAGATACAATCTAGGGGTATATGGCTCACCTCCTGGGCGAAAGTCTCAAACACAACTGGAACTTTTCCTAACAAGTGCAAACAATGTAACCTAAGCACGTATACCCTGATATTCATCTGGAATTTAAAATAAATAAATAAATAAAGCAGCCAAAAATATTTTTAAAAATGGAATTAGGAAGTACATTCAATTGAGTGTATATGTATAGAAGCTGGACAGCAATAAATACAGTGAGATTTGACAGTGACGGCATTTGGTGATGGTTCTGAGGGTATATCTTTTCTTTCTCTCCATTTCTCTGCATTTTGAAAATTTTCAGTAGTAAGCACATTTCGTTTGTGCATGTTAAGGGACTTGGTTTGGGGGCCAGTGAGACCAGCACTGTTGTACCCCACTTAACTCTCCCGATCAATGTGGCAGATGCATGAAAGTATCGCAGTTCCAAGGCTGGATGCTCTGTCCTCCCCTTGGTCCCTGGAGGAGAAGCCAAATATGTCCTGACCTCAAATGCCCAGAAGTTTCAAATGTGAAACACACTGATCCTCAGAAAAAGCAAAGTCAGAGAGGCAATAAATTGTGGTACTTGTTTCCTTGCCGAGCCGGTGACTTACTGCGTGGTAATGGTTGGCTGCAACCCGGACCATCCACGACTCCGGGAAAATGTTGATGTGCCTTAACTCCTCCAGATCCTTGCCTGGGAAGAAACACAGAGGGAACATTTTTACATTTATTTATTCACAGCGGAACTTTTGAAGTCTCATTCACCGAAAGAATAAAGATGTGCTAAGGAAAGTGAAAAGGGCCTGTGGTCTCATTTAGGGTTGATGAAGTGGGAATAAAACAGCTCAGATTCGCTGTGGGTGTGTTCAGACTCAATTACTTTTGTTTTCCAAATTAACTCTCAAACCAACTTCCAAAGGAATGAATGAATTCACTCCAAACTGGATGACCATTTCAATTTCAGTAGGAAACTTTCTGTATTGCATAAAAATGTCTTAATCTAAGTTCGACTTACATTATTTTGAGTGAAATAGGTTCTCATCAATCACATAAGAAGATATCCCTGGCCAGGGAACCCTGGAGGGTACCTTAGAAACTATCATGGCAGAAGAAGCTGTTGATAGCCCCAAAGGTCAGCTTCGACCAATCAGTACTCTTCAAAGATACTTTGGTTCTTATAATATTACCAAAAATAAAAAAAAAAAATTCACAAATAAAGAAGGAAGAAGATATTTAAGCTGCACGCTCTTCCAAATAAAAGTTGCTTCTGTTTTCATGTTTCTTCCCCTACTTTTTCTAGGCCTCCTTGCCAGGCCCCTGGGAATCCGTAAGTTGTGCATAAGTGACTTCCTTCCTGCACCAAGTGCTCACAGCCCCCTGGCTGGAATTCTACCTGGCCAGTGAGATTTGAGATCAGATAATTGGTGCTTTTGGAGTGTCTAGAAGCAACTTGGACAAAACTACCTGAGTTCTAGAGCTACTTTATATTGGACAGCTGAAATGGCTTTGAGAATGTGCTCAGAAGTCTTTACAGATGCAGAGATCGCACTGGGGGGCCTCCTGGAGTGCCCGAAACATACTCCCCAACATTCCCACCCTCTTTCCAAGTCACAGTTTCACACTCCAGAGCAGCATGAGGTTGTGGGAGCACAGGCCTGGTCTGGAGCAGAACCAGTCTGTTCCCAAACTGTCTCACAGGTGGCCTAGAAGTGACTCCCATGCTGAGAGGCAGAGCACACGACCCGATGGCCATAAAACAGCCCTTGACCACGTGTACTGCTTCACAAGACATCCTCCCCGCACCCACGGCCAAGCTTCATGGAATCTGATTACCCTCATTTTGCACAAGGAAGCTAAGACCAAGCAGTTGTATGACTTCTCCGAAGTCACAGAGCTTGGAAGGTGACAATACCAGTTCTCTCCCAGGGGCAGCTGAGGAGTGGGGCCTCTCGCGGCTGGGACTCACCTCTGGTAATGCTGTACAGGTGTAAACAGAGGAAGAGCGGCATCAAGCTCTGTCCTACGTCGCGGTCCAGAAAGCAATAGTCCTTGGAAAAGCTTAGCAGAGGCACAAAGAAAGACAAAAGGGCTTCAGAAAACTCCTCTCTGGAATTAGCTTGTGCTGGTGAAAGCCGTGTCATAGAGACTAGTGGTTTCCCCGGCCAGGGGGCGATGGAGCCTGGTTGTCTCTGGATGGGTGAGGAGTGTGGACACAGGAGCAGTTTCGATGCCCTTTGTGAAGTTAAACCCCAGAGAGAGACTGTTCTGGAGACAAATGGTCGCGTCCCCTCAGCATCTACCCCTGAGCTGTGCATGTTGTAGGTGCCCCACACATGTGTTCTGAGTGACTGATGCTAATACATGCTCCTTTACAGAGGACTTTGATGGACATTTCCTCACTTGGCTCCACAAACTCCCTGTGGGGCAGACACAGCAAGTGTGATCAGCTCCATTTTACAGATAGGAAACAGAAGCCCAGCCTGGGCTCGAACCTTTCCAGTAAGAGATGGAACTAGACACTTCAAAAGTGCTTTCTGCCAAATTGGAAAGAAAGAGAGAGAGGATATGTGGCCAACTAGTTTTAGCAGCTCATTTCACCATCCATTGCACTATAGTCAGTGTTAATACCAAACCCCAATTAATTCCCCCACAGGGCTGTCTTAACAAGGTCAGATTTTGATTGAGGAGACACACATGCACAGATAAATATCCTTCACTCTTGTTTAGAAATAATTTGCTTCTTAAAATGGCCAGTTTGGACAAATGAGGACACAGGGGATGAGTTTTCCAAGTCTCTTTGAAAGTGCAGAGTCACGTCCTCCAGGCAGATCCTGAGCAGGACCAGCCAAGGGTGCTTTGAGATTATTTTTCCATGAATCAAAAGTGATGTCTAAGTCACGCACACCCTGTCCCAGTTGGACTGATGCATCATTGGCCCTATGTGCCGCCTCTGTTGGAGATTCCTGCCGGCCTTCCCAGAACCACTTGTTTTCATAACATCTGGAAATTCCTGGTGCTGCCCAACCCCTCTCCCTAGGTCTAGGGGTGCTGAGGAGCTGGGGAACAGGAGATAGGCACAAATGCAAGTCAGATCTTATTTGGTACAAAGATTATTTACATGCATCTGCCGCATGCCTGTTTCTGCAGCTGGACAGAGCAGGCATCAGTGAAGCCGGTCAATACTTCAGGGGCCCAGGGCTATTGATTCTGGAACCAGCCCTTCATTACCCAGGGCAAGTGGAGCTGGGGCCGGTGGGTGCTGTGTGGGCCCTAAGAACACAGACATCTCAGTGGAACAATCAGCCCTCACTTGCTTCCTTTCCTTGGCTGATCTGGCTGCCCCTCCCTCTCTGCCTCTCTTTCACCATTGCACAGAGGAACAGCTGAGGTGGCATTGTGGCTGGGGGGCAGGTGTCTATCAGTGACAAGGGGCCAAGCTGACAAAGTCCTGTCTTCTCCAGCCTAACTTGGGCGTGAGCCAGTGCCTGAGCACACCCCCCATGGCCCAGTGCTGCCCCTAGGCAGTGAGCACCTGCTGGAGTTGCCCCTTAAATACAAGGATTCGGAGCCATTGTGGGAAGACCAGGCCTAGAGGGAAGCATCGCCCCTCCAGCCAGAAGCCACAAGGCCCAGCTCCTGTTTTCTTGAGTGGGAAGGCTCCTGGGCAGGAGGAGGAAGCAAGTCCAGAGTCTCCCTCTGAGAGGCACTCAGGCCCAAAGGTCAGTCACCCAGACTTCTCTGGAGAGCCCTCCTCTCCTAGAGGACTTGGAAATGGCTTCATTGAGGCAGGTGGTTGGACTTTATAGCATCAGGGAAGTGGCACCCCTTTATGGTGCCTACTCTTGTAGCTCCCTCAGAAAGGCCATAGGTCAGCTCATTGCTCAACTACATTGCTGGGCCTGGAATCAGGCAGAGGTCACATCTCAGCACAGCCAGCCATTGCTCACGTGGCCAGGCCTCTCTGAGTTCACCCTACCTAATGGGAGCAGTAGCTGCAGGTGCATCCTAATGGAGATGGGAGGGGCAGAGGACACAGTGCTAGGAGTTGTGTACATGGCTGCCAGGCCCAGAAAATCTTCAACACCTCCTGAAGACCACTGTCGTCCTCCCATCCTAGGAAAAGTGACCTGGACGTGACCAGTGGGTCAAGTCCAGGGAATTGTTCTTGGTGGAATTCACCATCACTGCCACCCCTAAATCACCCAAACCATGGACCACCCCAGAAAAAGAAAATGGTGTCCTTGGGCTGGCCACCGTGGCTCATGCCTGTGATCCTGCATTCTGGGAGCCGGGGGGGAGGTAGACTGCTTGTACTCGGGAGTTAGAGATCAACCTGAACAAGAGGGAGACCCTGTTTCTACTAAAATTAGAAAAACTAGCCAAGCGTAGTGGTAGGCACCTGTAGTTCCAGCTACTCAGGAGGCTGAGGCAATAGGACCTTTTGAGCCCAAGAGTTAGAGGTTGCCATGAGCTATAATGCCAGGGCACTCTACCCAGGGCAACAGACTGAGTCTTTGTCTCAAAAAGAAAAAAAAGAAAGAAAGAAAGAAAGAAAGAAAGAAAGAAAGAAAGAAAGAAAGAAAGAAAGAAAGAAAGAAAGGAAGGAAGAAAAAGAAAATGGTGTCCTCAGCTTCTGACTTTCTAAAATCTCAAAAGATATGAGAGGTGTGGCCTATTCCCTGGATCCAATCGTATAAACTTGATCCTTGAACCTAGAGAGACCCATTATCACAGACCAGCGTTCTGCACTCCTTCCAGGGCCAGGCCAGCACCGGGCACCCTGACGGTCTCTATGTGAGGAAGCAGCTGCTGCTGTCTGGCCTATTGGTGAGCACATTTGCCTGGTGACATGTAACCTGGAGTGAGCAGGCTGCAAAGTCTGGGGCCTCTGCGTGGCCGTGTTAGCAGGGTCAAAGGCTGGTGTGGCTTCCCTGGGGCTGAGCTCTGTCTGTGCAAGCACTTCTTTGAGTTTAGCCTACTGGTCTGGGACATCTTCAGGCCATGGTCTCTGCCATCTAAAGTTCATCAAGAAAGCCTTGGGGTGTGACCCCTTTAGGGAAGACAGGCCACAGTTCCTAGATACTGAAAGACACACCACGTTGGCTCTGGGTCCTGCTTTCTATCTATCACCTGTAGATCTCTTGCAAGGCAGTGCCTGGAAACAAGCCTCCCTCTGACTGGAGCAGATTGTAATTTTAGAGATGCTCTTAGCCACAATTTTCTCACTTCCTCCACCTTGTCACACTTCCTCCACTTTGTCACCTGCTGGAGCCCTTTACCCTTCCGGCCTTCAGAGCTTCAGCCCTGACAGCTCCAGCACTTCAGATTTCAGCCTTAACACACACACACACACACGCACACTGCAGCATAGATAACCTTGGCAATATTGTGCCCAGTGAAATAAGCCAGGCACAGGACAGACACTTTATAAGTCTAGGCCAGGAGGTTCCTAAAGTCATCAGAGACCTACAGTATGACAGACAGACAGGTGGTAGAACGGGATAGCCAGGGTTGGGGCAGGGGTGGGCGGTGCTGTTTTGTGGGATGATGACAGAGTTCTGGAGCTGACCGCACACCGCGTGAGTGTGCCTGATGCCACTGAAATGAACACACACAAATGGTGAAAATGGCAAATTTTATATTATATATATTTTACTACAATAAAAAATACTCAGCTAACTTGAGAAATAATTGAAATAATATTTTAAAGTTTGAAAAATACACATTTGGGGGCAATAACTCACAATGAAAAGGGAGAGATGGCTTTTTTCCTGCAACTTAACTCAGCATAGGACTCAGGCACCTTCTGAAGTCAAGGAACCAAAGTGTGGTGAATGAAACAACATTCCCTGTTGCCAGCACCACATCAACACCTACCAAATGCTGCCACCTCTCAGCACCTCCTGCCAACTCTGCCGGCACCTCTTCTTCCAGTCAGAGCTGCCCTCTCCACCAGTCCTGGCGAGCAGCTATTGTTACCCCCCCCCTCGCAGTGGTTGGGTTGCTTGCCCCAGGTCTATAGGCAGCAAATGGCAGACAGCGGCTGACCCCTCTTGACCCTTCTGCCTAACTTACTGTCTGACTCTGCTTCCCAGACTGCAAGCTCCATGAAGATGAAGATGTGTGTCTGCTTTGCTTGCTGTGACATTATCAGTGCCTCTTACAGCACCTGGCACTTAGCTTGCCAGATCTCAGGTGAAGTAATTGGATGAATGATGTGGCCTCTGTTGACTCTCCAGCTGTAACCCCACGATCCCATCCTTCTGTTTGCCCACAATTTGTCTTCTAGGAATGCCAGTAGGGCCAGCCCTGGTGCACATGGCACACACACTTGCCATACCTGGTATGGCCAGGTACCCCTATCCCAAAGTAGTCCAGTGTGCTGTTGCCATGCCCATCTGTCCTGATAGACCAAGTCCTATCAGCCCTTCATGGAGACCCAATTCAATGTTATTCTGACTGCCAAGATGGTCCTGACCCTTGCCCAAAGGAAAAACTGAAAAGGCTTCATTGGAATCCTGTCCAATGTTAATCAGCGCTGCCCTTTAAATGGCCCTCCTGCATTCAGACTCCTGTGCTTATTGCTGAAGGTGCGTTTTGGTGCTTCTCAGCGTGTCCAGAAAGCCAAGAAGCAACATGGCTGAAGTAAAAAGTGAGTAAGATTTGGGGGTAATATTTACGGATCTTGAGAGCAAGGGGAGTTTGGGTTCCAGAGAGTCAAGACAAAGCAGGGGTGGGGGAGGGGGCAGGAGCAGGACTTGGCAGAGCAGGAGAAGGCCCAGACAAGGCAAGCAGCAGGAAAGTCACATAAGGAGAACTACAGTCCCTGCACAGGGCTGGCAGAGCGACTCTAGGAGACGACAATTTAATGGCCCTAATGTCCATGACTCACTCATGGGATATTTCAAAAGGAGGATTCTGGTAAAGAGATCCGCACTGCCATGCCAGGGGGGCCCAGTTTCATGCAGACTCTGTGGCTATATCTGCAAATGCCATCCATGATTCACAAAAGGCACATGGCCTCTATCCGTCCTAGGGATGCCATGTCACAGCACACCTCCCTTGAGAGGGCAGGTGCTCAAGGCACCTGGGTGCAGGGCACAGCTGGGAGGGTCTCCTTGGAAGTTCCCCTGGGCATGGTGTGTGGGGAGAAGGGCCACTGGGTGTGTCAGGCCAGTGCACACCCACACAGCCAGCACATGCTCTCGTCCTCTCTGCAGAGAGATGTTCAGAGGAAGAATCTATCCAGTGTGGGGAGACTTCTGAGGTGGCCTTGGCCAGCCCCATTAGGCTGGGTCAGATTTAGGTAGGAGGAAAGAAGAGACTCAGCTGGAGAGGTCAGGCGCCTTGATGTTGGAATCCTGAGGGAATTGGCTTCACTGGCTGTGTTCAATGAGCTCCTTCTGATGAAGGAGCCCACTTCTAAGCCCACTGCCAGAATTCACCCTTGCAGCGTCTGAGAGGAACCTATTTAGTGATTAGATTATCTAAGGGCCTGCAGACCTTCCTCCGAGCGTCTCTCTGCAGGTCTGATTATAGGTTTATTATGATTTTCCCTCAACCTTGAGATCACCAAGTGTCAGAAGACCTGGAAGACCCAGGCCAACCACAGTGTGGCCACCAGTTTGCAGAAGGAATCTGAAAAAGCCCCTTACCATTCCTGGAACTCAGTTGGCTTAAAATGAAAGGTCAGGGGCCAACTGACCACTAAGGGACCTTCCAGCATCACAATCTCCCTTGATTGAATACAGTGAGCCACTTAAGAACTGACATGAACTGAACACATTTTGTTGTCCCTAATTTGTAGTGTAATCATAAGAAAAGTTCTACCCTGTTCTCTAGAGAAAGGGGTGTTGTGTGTACAGGTATCTTTCCTTCTTCTAATTATTGTGATCAATTTCACCTGATTGCGGGTTGGATTCTCCCCCCACTTCCAAAGATCCAGCCCTGTCCCAGGCAGTGAGAAGTGGACATGTGGGATTAAGGAGAAGCCAGAAGGCCGGGGCAGTGGCTCACAGCTGTAATCCTGGCACTCTGGGAGGCTAAGGTGTGTGGGTTGCCTGAGCTCAGGAGTTTGAGACCAGCCTGAGCTAGAGGGAGATTTCATCGCTAAAAAATAAATAAATAAATAAATAAAAATAGCCAGGTGTTGTGGTAAGAGGCAAGAGAATCCCTTAAGCCCAAGAGTTTGAGGTTGCTGTGAGCTGTGACGCTACAGCACTCTACCAGGGGCGACAAAGTGAAACTCTCTCTCAAAAACAAAACAAAAAGAAGAAGAAGAAGAAGAAGCGAGAGACAGGTTTCCAATAAGCCCGAGCACACCCAAAGCAACTGGAGAGGTGTCCTCAGGCCCTGAGAAGCAAGTTCCACGTGCTACGTAACACACACTGTCGTGCCTGAGGTCAGTTACAAATCAAGGTCAAATCCAAGGCTAGCAGGACTGAAACCAACCCACACCCTGCGCACTTCTTCCAGCTCTCCCTCCTGGGGACATGCTGTGGGCCTCGCAAACCCAGTACTTGCTTCCACAGGACACCAAACAGCTCACCAGAAAAGGCACTACATTGCTTCTTGTATCATATATTTGACATTGAACGCGGAGTTGTCTCCGGAGTTTGAGTAAACTATTTCAGAGATTCGAGTCATCTCTAGAGAACATTCAAAGCATCATTCATTCCCTCCTTCCTGTTAAATATTGGTGGCTGGGCAAATGAAGTTTATAAGACACAGTTCCTCTGGCAAATGGCCAGTGTGAAAGCCATCCTTAGGAACAAGTAATCGTGATAAATGTTTTCAATGAGCAAGTGAGAATCTTACAGAGAGGTATGTGGGTTACCATGGAGCCCAAGGAATGGGCATCTGATTCAGACTCTAGAGGGAGGGGGTACTCCCTAGGGGTTTCCTGGGGTAGGCCTGTGGAAGCACAGCACATCAGCCCAGCAAGACAGAATTTTAAAAACTGTGTAGTACCCATCACAAGAAGTTAGAAAAGGAATATCACGTAATACTCAAAGAAAGGAGAAGTAAAGAAATAGTGAAGAGAAAAATTAACAAAACATAAAACATACAATTGAAACACATCAACGAATCCAAAAAGCATTTCTTTTAAAAGGCTAGTAAAATAAACCTCTAGCAATACATATTGAGGAAAAAAAGAAAAGATATATAGGAGTTACTGGCCAGGTGCAGTAACTTTCACCTGTAATCCCAACAGTTTGGGAGGCTGAGGTGGGAGGATCACTTGAGGCTGGGAGCTCAGAGACCAGCCTAAGCAACAAAGTGAGGCACCATTTCTACAAAAAAATTTTTTAAATGCCAGGCATAGTCGTAGTTCCAGCTACTTGGGAGGCTGAGGCAGGAGACTCTGGAGTCCAGGATTCTGAGGCTGCAGTGAGCTGTAATCAATGCTACCACCTCACAGCCTGGGCGACAAAAGTGAGACTGTCTCAAAAAGAAAATAAAAAAAGAAATATACAAGTTACCGATATCAGATACGAAGCTATCACAACAAATTCTACAGATGGTAAAAGTGTCTTCCCAATCAAAATCGTAGCAATTCATTTTCTAAGGTATGTAGGTGAAAATAAATCCAAAAACCCAAGAAGAACAAAGTTGCATTATTAGATATTGAGATTTACAAAATTACTGCTAATTAAGAAAGTGTGATATTGGTTCAAGGTTAAGCAATAGACTAATGGTACAGAATAGAGATTCCAGAAATGACCCCCCATGAGTATGACTTTCTGACACGAGCATGTCAGACATTACCGTAACATATGTGATGACGCAGGTGACACTGGAGAGCGCTGGGCAAGCATAGTCTTTTCAAAAAATGGTGCTGGATCAACTGTACATCCTTATGGAAAAAAGATCATGACCCTAACCCCTATTTCACACCATGCTTCAGAAGTACTTCTGGATAGACCGTAGATCTAAGTGAAAGGTAAAACAATACAGCTTCTAGATGAAAACAGGAGAATATTCTCAGAGCCTTGATGTAGGGAAAGATTTCTTAAATAGCACTAATGATAAAAGAAATACTTGATAGATTGGACAACCCTAAAATGTAAAGCTTTTGTTCATCAAAAGACCATTGTGCAAGTGAGAAAGCCAGCCACAGAGTGAAGGTATTTGCAATTGGCATATTCACCAAGGACATGTACCAGGATATAGAAAAGGACATGCCTACCGATAGCAAAGATGGGCCAGGAACTTGAGCAGGTACTCCGGAAGGTATCAACGGTTACTAAATGAACAAAGAGACTATCGAGCCATCGGAAAAGGAAAAGATTGAAAATACCAAATGTTGGCAAGAATATTGAAAAACCAGAATTCGAATACACTGCTGGTTAGGAAATAAATTCTCACAACCACTTTTAAAAAGTCCTTGGCAGCATTTGCTAAAATTGAACTTTTTCATGCCCTATGACATAGTACTTCTACTTAGGTTTATACTCAATAGAAGCACATAACTATTAAAGTGTATACCAAAGGACATGAGCATATAGCAGCGCTATTCCTAGTAGCTGAAAATGTCCTTCAACCTCAGAATATATAGATAAATTATGGTGTGATCATATAACAAAATATTATATGAGAATGACAAGCTATTGGGACATACAACCAGGTCAACAGATTTTACAGATACATTGTTAAGTGAAAGAAGCCAGATGTTACTAAGTTGCATGCTGTAGGACTCTATTTACATGAAGTTCAAAAGCAGGATATTGTTCGCCTTGGTGTGCGGGAGGCAGTGACTTGGTTGAGCTGTTTTGGTGGCTGGTCGTGTTCCATGTCTTGGTGTGGGAGTTGGTTATGCTGGCATGTTCACTGTTGGAAATTCATTTGTTGTTCATTTAAAGTTTCTGCACTTTTCTGTATGTATTTTGTACTTGGATTAAGTTTTTAGCTTTCAACTTTTAAAAAGTTAAAAATTGGCCTGCTCATGGAGCTTTCCCAATTACGAGCTTTTACAGCTTCTCTGAACTTCTCTGGCTGCTAAGTAGAACGAAATGATGACTCCATGGGTGAAGGCGACAGCTTTGCTTACATTTTTTGTTTTTCCTGCAAGGAAATGTTAAATTTAATTCTGGACAGCCTATTTGTTTTTCTAAAATAACTATTGCCAGGAAAACAGGCTGCGAGGTGCGGAGGTTGTGTGCTTGTGTGTGTGTGTTTATGTGTGTGTGATTGTAGATGCATTTGTGTACGTGTGAATGTGAAACGTAGGGACATCCCTTCCTATACTGATGTTCTCAGGCAGCAATAAAAATAAGCTTGACGTTTTTCCAAAACACCTGGCTACGTAAACTGCCCTGTCAATGTTCCATTAGAGTCTCAGGCCCGCAGTGTGTGTTCAATAAATATTTGTTGAATGAACGAAAGACTGAAAAAAAAAACAATAAACAAAAGAATGGGAGAGGTGGGTGGCGTCTGTGGCTCAAGGAGTAGGGCACCGGCCCCATATACTGGGAGTGGCAGGTTCATGCCCGGCCTTGGCCAAAAACTGCAACAACAACAAAAAAAGAATGAAAAAGAAAATGGGCGAGGCTTGGCAGAATGTATTTATTTGCAGGTAGAGTTGTCACTGGCGAAGTCAATTATTGGGTACATTTCCTCCTGGCTTGTCTTTCAGACACTCCAGAGACAGATGGGGCAAGGGGCAGCTGACTCATTTTACTAAGCAATATTTTAGTCTTGACCCTCTGCTTAGGATGCCAGCCAGGGCCATGCCCACAGCTGTGGCTCAGCCTCACTGCTAGTCCCCTCCTGCCACATTAGGAAAGTTCAGTCCCATCTCGGAGGTCCCCATAGTGTGGTGGCCTCAAAATGTCCCCCTCCTGGTGGGACTGCAAACTAATACAGCCTCTTTGGAAAGAAGTATGGAGAATCCTCAAAGAATTCAAATTAGACCTCCCATTTGACCCCACAAGCCCACTACTAGGCATCTATCCAGAAGGAAAAAAAGTCCTTTTATCATAAAGACATTTGCTCTAAATTGTTTATCACAGCTTAATTTACCATCACCAAGATGTGGAAACAACCTAAATGCCCATCAAATCAGAAATGGGTTAAGAAGTTGTGGTATGTATATACCATGGAATATTATTCACCCATAGAAGAAGATAGTAACTTTATATCTTTTGTATTAACCTGGTCCGAGTTGAAAAGCGTTCTTCTCAGTAAAGTATCACAAGAATGGAAAGCAAATGGGCAGTGTACTCAATATAATACGAAGCCAGTAGATGATCTAATTCACGTCCATAGAGGAGAAAAACTCAATTCAATTCAAGTTGGGGGGAATGAGGGAAGGAAGCAGGAGGGGTTGGGGTGCTCCCACTTAATGGGCACAAAGCAAGGGTATATGGCATATCTGTTGGGTGTGGAACACAACATAATGGGTATATGTATAATGGGTATATGACATATATAAAGCAAGGGTATAT